>NC_056726.1:379746399-380046399 GCF_019279795.1 Protopterus annectens
TGTACTCTGATCCCTGGTACTCACCCTACAGCAACCAGACATCATGGTATTTCACTAAAGGTGCAGCCTTGACCATGGACTCCAGAATGCCCCACCACTGCACCTGGAAGTGCACACCCTCTCCAGCACCTGCCATAGTTCCTGCATGGTTCAAACTCCAGCAGGTTATGCTGTATTCATGCCTGTTGCACTTAAATAAGCCTATTTTCCTGCTCTTACACACCATTGGGCCATTTTTAAAAATACGGTATGTCATTTAGCATCGCACAATTTATTTTATTTATTTTTATTTATTTGCAGTTGGTTTACCAGGATAGTCCATTGGGCCAAAAGAACCCGTTTTCAATGGAGTCCTGGGGAGAAAAGCTCCAATACAGACAAATTAGGTACATACAAAAAATTACAATAATAATTATACAGAGTAGAAGATAAAACATTTAAGCTCAAATTCAAGAAGCATTCAAAAACAATACAATCTGATGAGGATTTATGAGAGGTAAATAAGCTGAAACAGTAACGTGATATACATTGCAGAGTAGTTATTCAGAAGGAAACATAAAATTACATTACAGAGTAGATAAACCACAAACCTGCTTAGCTGAGCTGAGTAGTGCTTAAAATGCCAATGTTTAGTGATGCTTAACAGTATGCAAACCAGCTTAGCTGAGCAATTCTTAAACTGGCAGATGCCTAGCAGTGCTTCACACTGCTTAGCATTGTGCAAACCAGCTAAGCAGTCCTAAAATGTTCCTTGTTTAAGCAGTGCTTGGCAAGGCTTAGCTATGATTAGCAGAGCTTAGCTGAGCGCAACAAAACTGGATTTTAAAATACTTCTCATAATTTGTATTTGCAAAATAAATGCTTAATAACCTGTCTGTGTATTCACACCCTACACTTACTGCACATAAAGCTGTCACTCTAACCATTTGGCTATATGGATGTGTAGAGTTCTGCCATACTTTAGCATGTACCTCTCCACTACGTTTAAGCACCACTCAGCTTTGCTTAAAGTTGACCTTTGCATTCATAATTAAATGTACCCAGTTTCTGTTTTTAGATGTCTGGCACATGTTAATTGCTGTGCGCCGTGCCACTCCAAAAAAAATATTTCATACATATGCATACATTGATATCTGGCACTTTGACAGAGCAGGGGGGGTGTTACTCATCTCCTGACTCAGTAATTCACTTCCT
The DNA here is from genome assembly GCF_019279795.1 of Protopterus annectens. Lineage (NCBI taxonomy): Eukaryota > Metazoa > Chordata > Ceratodontiformes > Protopteridae > Protopterus > Protopterus annectens. Next base: position 379,747,594 of record NC_056726.1, read on the forward strand.
ACACTGATTCAATAACCATGTTACACAGCTCTCCCTCAGTAACATGCCTTCATTAATATGCATGGCGTGCTATTGAGGGGATACCGTGTACATGTCCACTGTACCGTGTAGGCTTTACACTGTGCCTACACGGGGTTTTTTTAAATCTTTGGATACAGATTTTATATTGTTTAATGATGTGTCTGTGTTTTCCTTCGTTTTGTCACTCTGTTTTTTTAAGTATGTATTAATGAATAGAATGACATTTAAAGACATGCAGGTTGGTGCGTGCGTGAGTGGGTGTGCCTTCTTTGAAGGTTGGGTGTCGAGCTGGCACCTCGTCACTGTAAAAATCCACTGCCAATCATTAGCAGACCGGAGTTCCGCTGTGGCGACCCCTAACCGGGAAAAGCCAAAAGACAAGAATTAATGAATAGTATCCCATGTTTTTAGTGGAAGAGGGAAGAGTTATGTGTTATTTGGTATTCAGATTTTATATTAACTAAATATCCAGAGTTTTGGTTGGATGTCCCTCCTTTTCAAGAGCCTTTGTTCTTATTTTCAGTGTTTGCAGTTTGAGAGGAATGTATAAAATTCAGACTTCTAGTACTGTGCTTCTTTTCCTAGTTTTTGTTGCCCTGTCTAATCTGAGTAATACCCGTCATTAAAACACTGTTCCATGGGTATGTGCCATGCATGAAGGATGAAATGTCTGCACCATCTCATTTTTTTATATATTACAGTTTTATTTATTGATAACATTTTTTCTTATATCCCTCGTGTTTTCAGGATGTTCCTACCATCTCTTTCTTTCCTGTTAGCCATTTTTGGGTTTGGATGTTGTCTGGACAATGGACTGATGAATAGACCTCCAATGGGCTGGCTCGCATGGGAACGCTTTCGCTGCAATATTGACTGCAAGAAAGATCCGAAAAACTGCATCAGGTAATGTGTAGTTAAATTTGTAGTCCATAGTAAGGATCCTTTCCTCATCTTGCAGCTCTAATGACACTACTGTTACAACTGTAACACATTCATTTGTAGCAGGAGTATCTATTTTTGCATCTCCCACCAAGAAAAACACTACCAAACTTTAGACAGTCTTTAACAGCATCTGCTGATTCAGTAGAAACTCACCACTCTGTCAGCATCAATGTATCACCCTAAGAAAACTCAAATGGCTACCCATAAAACAAACATCTAACCCATTCTTAGGATTCCAACTCTACAAATTACTCCAACTTCAGACATTTACTCCTGTTCTAAACTTCATGAAAAACCTCCCCTACAATCCGTGATACTACTCTCAAGCCACACCTACTCTCATTATCCGTAGTGCCAGGCTCCAAAGCACTGCACATTCATTCTCCTCTCAAGTACCTTCTCTTTTTGGCAAGGTCTTTTCAACGACCTAAAGAAAATCAAAAATGACTGTGAAGTCAGAATGCAACTCGAAAAGTTCTTCTTCATTCAGGCCAAATGCTCCTGTTTTAAAACAGGGTACATATCAACTAACACACTAACCCTATATAATTTACACTTCTCTTCTCTTCTCCTCTCATATAAATACTGAAGTATGACCCACTTTAGAAGCTAATGTAAGGATTGTACATTACCTTCAGCTTGTTTACTATAATATATATAAATTATGTGTGTGTGTGTGTGTGTGTGTGTGTATATATATATATATATATATATATATATATATATATATATATATATATATATATTTATAATCTGAACTACTCTGTTATTGCTTACAGTTTTCCTTTTTTGTTTCTATTTCACCCAGAATGAGTAAATTGGTTAATACTGATCAGTGCACTACCCTGATAAAAAATACATACAAGTTGGTTATAAAAAATACATATAAGTTGGTTTTCAGTTAATACAGTTTCATTTTAGAACGTTCATTGAAGGCTTTGAGTGCATAAATATGACAGTCACATTGCTGACCAGTGGGTAAAGTGATTAGGAGTTATAACCCAGCCTGTAATCATGGGCATTGGTTTGCCAATGCTGTCAGTTATCTGCATCAGAGAAGCAACTTAGGCACTCAAGGGCTAACCTGAAAGCAAAGGACCAAGCAGGTTAAAAACCATGTTCACCATCAGCTGACAATCTACCTCCCTGTATTTCTGAAACATGCTGCTAATTCTATTGCTTACCCCATCTCTGTACTTATAAATAGACCTAACCACGAAAATACAATCCCATATGTCTGGAAAAAGTCTTTTGCTTTACCCCTTCACAAAGGTGGTAATTCCACTGATCCCTGTAATTTCAGACCTATCTCCTCTATCTACAATACTGGAAAATGTATTTACAAACAGGTCCCCAATCATGTGTTACATGAAAATCTTCTAACCCCTACCCAGCATGGATTCCGTCCTTAGCAAAGCACATCTATTGCACTTATACCTTTCACACATAGTATTGCTAAAGCTCAAGATGGTAATAAATTAGTGTCCTGTCTCTTCCTCTACCTGTCTAAGGCTCGGATAGTGTCTTCCATCTTCTACTGCTGTCCAAACTCACTAACCTCAGTGTCTGTAACTGTACTATAAACTGGTTCAGTAGCTATCACTCAAACAGATTGCAGGCTGTCAAATGGCTATCATTTTCTCCCTTCCTAACTGTAAAAACTGGAGTTCCCCAAAACTCCCATCCTTGATCCCCTTATTTTCAACATCTCTACTAACTACCTCTGCACCTCATGTCTCCTGTCTACAGTAATACAACATGCTGATGACTCTGTCATCTCCTGCTCCAAAAACTTAGACAAACTACACACCATCACTCAGCGATCTCTACACTCTGTCAGAAAATGGCTAATATCAAACCAACTACTGCTAAACCCTAAGAAAACCAAACTCCTCCTCTTTTTACCAAAAACAAAAAATTTCACAGTCACATCCGTGAACAACACATTAATCACATTCGAAACTCACACTAAACTCCTTGGTGTGACAGTAGATGATCAACTCAGATATGACCTCCATGTTCAATAAAGCATTAAAAAAAAACACCAGGAGTTAGGCCTACTATATAGACACAAAAAAATCTTATCAGTCAAATCCAAGCCCACCCTTGTACAAGCTTTTCTACTCCTGCAATCTTTTCTATGTTGCCACTATTATCACTAACCTGCAGTCCATTCTTATCTCTAAACTGGATCTCACATATAACAAAATTGCAAGATTTGCTGCTGATATGTTCTATCAATCTCACTGCTATCTATTTCTGAAAAGCCTCCAATGGCTAGAGTTCTGCCATCAACTCCTTCTTCCCCAGCTGTACCTAACTCATTCTTAACTGTCCCACCTTTTGCCCTGCTCTCCTGATCTCCTACTGCACGTCAGATCGAGCTCTTCAAAGCTCACAGCAGCACCTTCTAGAGGTATACATGTCTAAGAAAAACATTGACAAACTGCTATACAGCCACTCCTTAGTTAACACTTGGAACAAATTACCGTACACATATGTTCTATTACCAACACTAATTTTTTCAAAAAAAGCTAAAATCCCATTTGCTTAACTCATGGTCATGTTTATGCCATGATCCTACCTGAACCTCCTACTATTTCCTACCATTTTTCTCCATTCTCTTATAGAGTAAACTATTACTGCTCTTCCTCTTTTATAGGCTGCTTATTTGCTTTGGATTCTATTCCTACACTGTCGAACATTGTTGGTTAGTATTTGTATATAGTATTATCACATTTTTTATTGCACTAATTATGATAGTCTCTCCCTAAATTTGTATCTGTATTTGCTCATAACCAACAAAACTGTAATTAACTTTGTATTGCATTGTGTTATTGTAATTTTTGCTTAATCTGTAGCTTTTCTCTTTGGGCCTCTGCTGAAAAAGGGCTTCCTGCCCAGTCGGATTAACCCAGTCAACAAATGTGAAACTAAAATAAATAAATAAAAATAGGTAATGGCCAGCTTGCCCTTTTTCCCCCAGAAGGAAGGAGTAGCAGTTCCCACCTTTCCACCATAAAAATATGCCTATTTCTTGGTGAATATGACAGGTTAAAAATAGTGCATTATGGGTGTAAATGTGCTGAAGTATATATTAGCAGGCACATTAATGCAATATGCATTGAACAACAGACAAAAATAAGGTGCAGCACTGCAGAAGAACCCTACCATGTACCCTTTGTATGAAGGGTTAAGGGATCTGTCTCCTAGCTGTTATCCCTAGGGAGAATGAATTGGCAGTATGGGCAGTGGGGTGGTCTTTAAAAACTCAGGGGTCATTGTGTGCATGGGTGAGTGGATGTGGGTATGGTACTGTTGGAGGGGCAAAAATAAAAACAAATAACTATTACAATGCATTACAACTTTAACAAGGTAAGCCTTCTGAGCTGTTTGTCGCTTTTTCTTAGGGAAGTGAAACTGTAGAGATGCACTGCATGTTAATGGATTGATGCTGATTTGTAACACACTGCTGCCTAGCAGTGTATGTGTAGGAATAGATATATATGGATCCAAGATAACCACAGGGCAAGCAACTGTCTTCAGATGCTCTGCCCATACCAGTAAAATTTTATAGCAAATTTTACAACTTCTCAGGTGTAGGGGGAGTCTCATCCTTATAATATGATAAGAAGATACTGAATTTGATAAAAACTGGAAATATGTGCCTTTATAGCCACCCAGGGTTGCCACCTTTTAACAAGGGCAAAGTGGGACATGGGGGTGTGGTCAACAGGGCCAACATGACACTGGCCACACACCCACCACGACATCACCAGAGTTGTTAAAGGAGATGCAGTATTATAGAGGAATGGAGCAAAAAAGAGTTTACAAACAGTTTGAAAAAGGTCAAATAGTAAATGAGGTAATGTAGGGGGCATTTTGGCAATTGAAGACTAACATTAACACAGCTTGTAGAAAATGAAATGCATTATTTTACAAGACAAAAAGTTAACCATATTCACTGAACCAAAAACAGTAAAATGAATGAGAATGCACAGTGGATACCATAGACCTAATTTAGCTTTTGACCACGGCAGTTAAGAAATGTATGGCACTAATTTAATGATCTATTAATAAACATGCCCAACAGCAGCACTGGTCATAATCTGATTATAATGAAAACAGTAAATAAGTATGTTGAAGACATCACTAAAACACAAAATAAAAAAACTACCCTGTAACATGGTTTAGCACAATCTCAAATACGTTAGAATATAAATAAAATGCTGGTTACTGCCACAGCATGCTTGCTTATAAACAAATAAATAAATAGGTAAATAACAATAACATCCAATGTGTAAAAATCCAAGCAATCCGGTCTTCTAAAACAGATAAATCAGTTTATTGCACAGATGAACCGATCACAAACAGGAAGCACAATAGCCATGTGCTTTAAATATCTGCATGTTAATTAATCAACCAACTTTCCATAACACAAAACTTGAAAACTAAATATGTAAACATAATATCATTGACATCTAAAATAGACAATAGTATATACATATTCTATTGAAAATTAAAATAACTTCATTCCATGGAGAATGTAAAAACATATTATAAGCAGCATACTGTCAAGTATAAAAGTATATGCAGCCTAATACATAAATGCATGTGATAGTCATATTAAATAAAACATTAATACATGCAAGTAATATTGCAAGGCAACTTATAAACTAAGCAAGGTAAATACCATCAGAAACATGATAACTAGCAATAAAAATAGTCATATACAGATCGAGAGAACTATTATCAAACAAAGTGGTACTTGTTATGGTAAAGTCAGTACATGAATGTATAACTGCATCTGTGTAAGAAGTGTATATAAGTGTAGTGTCTAAATAAATATATATATATCTAGATGTATAATATATATCTAGATGTACATATGCACTCATATTATACATCTAGATATATATATTCCTCTATTTATTTATTTATTTATTCCTGTACATATGCACTCATATTATACATCTATATATATATATTTATTTAGACACTACACTTATATGCATTTATGTATTAGGCTGCATATACTTTTATACTTACAGTATAGATGTTAATGATATTATGTTTATATATTTAGTTTTCAAGTTTTGTGTTCTTTAAAAGTTGGTTGATTAATTAACATGCAGATATTTAAATTATGGCTATTGTGCTGCAATAAACTTTCACAATCTCAAATACATTGCATTAACGAGCATCCATCCACAAAAAAAATAAATGGAAAAAAAGTCAAACATTTTAACTTTTAAAAATACTTCTTGCAAGAGAAGTAACAAACCTCAAAACATAGCAATTAATCCAGCACAGCAATGCAATAAACAGGCCCAAGTAAAAGTAACACACCCATATTCACATTACAAAGCAAACAGTACATTTGTATAAATGAAAACAATCTTGTACCTACTAGAATAATAAATGAATTACATTAACTGTTAACATTCCCCACAAAAGGTAGACTTGTACCACATAGACATGGACTTGCAGGAACAGGAACAGCATTATAGTGCATATTCCATACAAAAAAAGTACAAACTATGCTCAGTGCTCTACAGACAACGACCTTTATCATAAGAAGTTCGAAGAAGTTCAGCCCCCTACAATGGCTGCTGTGGTGCACATCTGCTTACCTGCGGACCCGGCCCCCCTCTAAATGCCTCTCGCAGCAGGTCCGGGTCTTTTTTCTTGAGTGGAAAAACCGGAAAGGAAATATTTTTTTTTTTCTTTTCCAAAATTTTAAAAATTGGCGCTGCAAGCGCAAAAAAAAAAACTTTTAAAAGTCCCAGCGCTTGGTGCGGGGAAGCGGGATTGGCAACCATAAGCCACCCTATCTTTCCTACAAATAATCTAAATGGATCAGCATAAAATGAGTCCTTTCAAAATAAGAAATATCTGAAGAAGAACATCCAAGAAGAAGTAGTAACCTAATTGTAGAATGTATCCTTAAAATATGCATCATTTCAATAATAAAATGGATTTCATACAAGGCATTTGTAATAAACTAGAAGATAATCAGATAAACAGCATACACATATTATAATATGATGTTGATACAAGTTAAAGAGGAAGATATATAAACCAAATTTTCTTGAAACAAAAATGTATAGATGTTCACAGGTTCATAGTTTCATAGGTGTTTACTAGGCAAATGAACACAAGGGCCTTTTTAAGCCTAACCATGCATGCCAAATCTCTGATAAGTTCTGGTACCCTTGATAAGTGTAAGCAGGGGCTTGAAAGGTGAATAATTTACAAGCAGGGGCCTGGGAGACGAATCACTTACAGTGTGCCTGTTTCCATTAAAGACATAGGTGCCAGACCAGGGATGGATTTCCTGTTCTCCAGCCAATTGTCCAAGTTTCACTTGATTTGGTTAGGGAAGAACTCAGCTTCACATGAATGGGGAGTCTGTTCCAAAGATACATACCTGTCTCTCCATTAGGTCCTATTTATATCACAGACAAGGTTTAAGTTTTTAGAATGGGTAACTCTGGTGCTGTTTGTTTTGTGAATATGCAGGAGCTTCATCAGAGTGGGGTTTGACAATGCCTTGTATGCCAGGCATAGATCTCCCCTCAACAGCCTGTAGGAGACAGAATACAAGGATAGAGCCTTGAGGCAGTCTGCATAGGGCATGTTACTGTATTGTTTTAATGAGGAATCTCTGTGGAATTTCCATTTGTTGGATATGCCTGATTAGGTACATACCAAAGGGGGCACTGTACCCAATGACAGGTCTGATGAATGCTGAATAAGTGGAACAATTACTTCCTTGGACCTAGATCTCATACCTTTGTTTATAAGTTGCACAACACAGAACGATTTCCTAACTATTGTAGGCAAGTGATGTTCAAAGGCTAGATTACTGTCTATGCGTGTCCCCAAGTCCCTGACTACTGGGTCAGCTCTTAAGGGTGTGTTGTCAATATGATAGTTACCAGGGGTGAATGACTTCCAAAAAGATGCTGTTATGCATTTCTTGGCAGTCAGTTTAAGTCCATGGCTCTGGCATCAGCTGTTTGTCTGTGTCATTCCTTCCTGGAGAACATTTCTGTCAGTGGGCAATTCAGTGACTGTTCTTAATTTGCAATCATCTGCAAATTTAGTCAGCCAGAAGCCACTGATGTTGGCCTTGACTTCAGAGAAGTAAATGACAAAAAGGTGCAGTCCCAGGACTGATCCCTGAGGGACTCCACTTGTGACTAGCCTCTTTGTAGAGTTGGGCTTCCCAATTCTAGTCCTGTCAGTGAGCCATTTGGGTATCCATCAGGTTACATAAGGGTTTGTACCTAATGTCTTAAGTTTGTCAACAATGCCTGAGTGGAATATTTTGTCAGATGCCCTGGCCATGTCAAGGTAGGCGGTGTGAACCATTTTTCCTTCATCCATTGCTTTGGTGACCTTTGCCAAGAAGTCTACCAGACTGAGTAGGCATGACCTGCCCTTGATAAAACCAAATTGGGTTGGGTCCAGTGTCTGGAGGTTTCCTATGTCATTATTGATCATTTCCATGACAATTCTTTCTCTGTCTTTGCATATGAGACTAGTGAGACTTATGAGTGTGGTTTCCAGGCTCTGTAGAGGGTTCATCTTTGTGCAGAGGAATGACTGTTGCTGTTTTCCATTTATAGGATTGTATGATCATAGGATGTTGCTAGGCTATTGGCCATGAGGCCCTTATAAGCCTAGCCAAGAGTTTAGCCCATGTTTAGACAAATAATCTCCCGATGCCCCTGTCCAGCAGAGACACAGGTGGAGTCCCAGGGGTATATTTTCTGTTTCCCATCCAGTTATCACTTAAAAAGAGGTAAAGAGGTACTCTGCTTGATGTGGAGAGGGAGTCTATTCCATAGATGGGAGAGTTTCTGGGACACAAATCTGTCCCACCAACAAGTCTTGTTGATATCACAAACCAGGTTGAGGCCGAGCGTGTGCAGGTTACTCGAGTGGAACTTGACTTGCGGATATGCAGCAGTCCCATCAAGGTGGGGCCCGTGATCACCTTGTATGCCAGACAGAGGTCACCTCTGAGGAGTCTGTATGAAACTAAGTAGAGGGATAGGGCTTTTAGCCTATCTGTGTATGGTGGATGTTTGAGGCCCTGGATGCCCTGGTGAGGAACCTCTGTGGTCTCTCCAGCTGCTGCATGTGCTTTGCGAGGTACATGCCGAAAGGGGCATTGTACTCAATAATGAACCTTATAAGGGAAGAATACAGGGATGAAACTAAGAACACAGTTAAAAAACGACCTCCAGAGGAACCAGAACCAAAAAATTTTATTACCAATTGTGTTTTAAAATTGTTTTTCAACATTTTTTGGTTCTGGTTCCTGTGGAGGTCGTGTTTCAAAAATGTTCTTTGTTCCTGCCACATGTATTAGAAGAATACAGGGATGTTATTACCTCCTTGTCCCTGGATGAGATACCCTTACTTATGAGGTGGACTATGTAGAAGGCTTTCCATACAATGGAGGCAACATGGTGGTCAAAAGTCAGGTTGCTGTCAGCCTGGGTGCCCAAATCCCTCACGACTGATTGCATGCTTGGGATGCTGTTATTAATGTGATAATTTGTGGAGACATCACGCTCCCCAAAGGGGATGATGATACATTTTTTGGTATTCAGCTTGAAGCCATGTTTCTGGCACCAGTCATTTGTCTGAGTGAGACCCTCTTGGAGGATATAAACATCACTAGCAGAACTGGAGACAGCACCAAGCTTACAGTCATCTTTAAACTTGATCAGCCATAGCACACTGGTTTTGGCCTGCACCTCAGAAAAGTATATCCCAAATAACAAAGGCTCCAAGGCCGAACCCTGGGGTATGCCCTTGTTACGGGTCTACTGCTTGAGGTGTCTTCCTCTATTTTGACTATGTGGGTTCTGTCAGTGAGCCAGTTTGCTACCCATCTGGTAACATATGGATTTATGCTTAGCTGAGAGAGTTTATCTATTATGCCCGAGTGGGGAATAATGTTAAAGGCTTTGGCCAGGTCAAGGTAGACGGTGTGCACTGTCTTCCCCTTGTCTATGGTTTTGGTGACCGTCTCAAAGAAGTTGACCAAATTTAGCAGACATGACCTCTCCTTGGTGAAGCCAAACTGTGTGGGATCAAGTGTTTGGAGGTTGCCAATGTCCTTGTTAATGAGGTCCATGATAATCCGTTCCATGGCCTTGCAGATCAGGCTAGTTAGGCTGATAGGTCTATAATTTCCCAGATCGGTGGACACTTCACCTTTTTGTAAAGGGATGACGGTGGCTGTCCTCCACTCAACTGGGATGAAGTCGGTACTCAAGCTTTCATTGAATAGTGTGCCTAATGGTGCTACAAGTTCCTGCCTGAGTTCACATAGGATGCAGCCTTTGATGTTATTGGGTCCCATGGAGGCAGTATTTTTGCCTTTGAGAGAGCAGTGATAACCTGTTCCCTAGATATAAGGGGAAGGGGACAGGTACTGGGGATGTCCTGATTTACTGATGGGGGGACAGAGGGGTAAAACTTTCACTGAATCTGTCAGCCAGCAGGTTTGGTATATCTACAGCATTTGTATATGTGGTGTCCTTGACCACCAGTTCTGAACAGATCTGGGTGGTTCTTTGAGGTTGTGGAAATATGTGAAGAAGGCTTTATGATTGTCTTTAGTAGATGTGGCCAATCTGGTCTTGAAGTTTGCTTTGGAGGATTTCACTAGTGCTCTTATTTTCTTGTTCAGGATAAGGAGGCATTGTTTCAAATTGGGCATCTGCTCCTTGGTCTTGGACAGCAATTTTTTTCCTTTTGTTATAAAGTTTATTTATTGTAGATTTCCTCCAGACAGGTTTACTCTTCCTTGCAGAGGATGATTTAGTCCTGTCAGGTATTCGTGATTCCATGCATCTATATACATGCTTGTATAGTGCTTTGGAGAAGTTTTGGATATTGGTGCCAGTTTCTGCAGAGGGGGAGGGGCTGTGAAGTTGTTTATACCATCCCTCAGGAGGCTGTAATCAGCTTTGGAGAAGTTTTTATGTCTGATCATAGCTAGAGGGGGGGTTGGGGTAGATGACTTTGAAAGTGACCGCTGTGTGGTCGGATGTTACCAGGGAGGATGACACTATAGGGATGCTGCAGTGGTTACTCATGTTGGTTAATGCCAAGTCCAATATATTATCACCTGTTGTGGGGGTATGTACTAGCTGCTCCAAGGCATTTGCATTGATGAAATCAAGGAATCTCTGGGCATTTGTGTTCTCTCATGAGTAGTTCTTCCAATCCATGTTTGGGAAGTTAAAGTCACCCAGGATCAGAGTAAAGGGTTGAATCTTGAACGATTCTAACAGGTCTAAATAGGCAGATTGGGCATCTTGAGTCAGATTTGGGGGCTGGTAGCTAGCTAGCTATGATTTGAATAGGGGTCTTGTCAATGGTTAACTGCACCAGGAGTATCTCCTGTGTGTCATACTGTTTGACCAGCCTGGAAGTATGTATGTCTTTAATGTATATTGAAACTCCACCTCCTTTGGCTTTACTGCCCACAGTTTGGGGTCTGAATGTGTAATAGGATGAGTAGCCAGGTAAGGCTGGGGTGCTCTCCGCAGCTTTGCACCAGGTTTCTGTTACTGCACAGATGTCAGCATTTTCCAGGGTTAGGAATGCTTGCAATGAGTGCAGTTTCATGTTTAGACTCCTAGCATTTAGCAGCATGACCTTTAATTTGTGATTTGTTAAAATGTTTATGTTGGTAGTTTTAATCTCATCACTTTTCCTAAAAAAGGCACTATAAGGGAAGCAAGAGCCTTTGCCAGAAGCCTGAAGCCCAAAGCCCATGTGAGACAGATGCAGGCAATCTCTGGCAAAGCATCGTGGTCTGTCGATCATATCTTCCCAGGCTGTCCGGTACTGGATCCCCCTGGAAGAAGCCTGTTTGTGGGCTACAGTTAAATAGAAATTCCAGAAGACCTGATAGATCATGTTTCTTGCTATTTAGAAGGCATCATGGGATGTTGTTTGGGCCCATTGATGCAGTGTTCTTGGCCTTAGTGAGAGTATTAAGGACCTGTTCCCTGGTGATAGCAAGGGTGAGTTATATTTGATGGTATTTCAGAGGGAAGGTTGGTGGGGAGAGAGACATAAAGTTGGAGCTGAATTTGTCAGCCAGTAGGTTTGCTATATCTTCTGGCTCAGTATAGGTTGCTAGATTTACAATGAGCTCTGCACACAATTGTGTACTACCTTTAAGGTTGTAGACATATCTAAATAATGCCTTGTGGTTGTCCTTGGTCTGGAATATCAAATCTACCTCAAATTTGGGTTTGATAGACTTTATTTGTTCTGTGAGTTGTTTATAAGTTTATAGGTTAGTACTAGGCTATCGGCCCTAGGGCCTATACAAGTCTAGCCATAACAATTCCCTGGCTATTTCTTCCCACACTATTTACTTCCCTGGACCCCTGTCTAGCAGGGTGACTGACGTGATCCCTGGGGTGAATTTCCTTTCTCTCATCCAGTCATCAAGGTTCCTTTTGAAGAGGGCCAAAGAGGTACTCTGCTTGACATGTATGGGCAGTCTATTCCAGAGTCTGGGGAGTGTCTGGGTCAGGAACCTATCCCTCCAGCATGTTTTGTTTATTGTGATGACAAGGTTTAGATCCCTGGAGCGTGTGGCTCTGAGGGATTGGGATTTCTTTAAGTGTAGCACGTCCAACAGCTCTGGGTTTGACATGGCCTTGTATGTTAAGCAGAGATCGCCTCAGAGTAGACGATATGTGACAAGAGTATAGCTGGTGTTTTATGTTTTTAAGGAGGTCAGCATAGGGCATCTGCATTAGGTCTGTGATTCTTTTAGTGAGGTATTTCTGTGGCCTTTCCAGTTGTTGCAGATGTCTTGAGAGGTACATGCCAAATGGGGCTTTGTATTCTATAATGGGTCTAATGAGGGGTGAGTACAGTGGGACAATGACCTCCTTTTTTCTGGATGAAAAGCCCTTAGTGATGAGGTGTGCCACATAGAAGAATTTCCTGACTGTTATGCAATGTGGTTATTGAAGGTGAGACCACTGTCCTCCTGTGTCTCTAAGTCTCTTATCACACTTTCGGTGTTTAGTGTACTGCCACCTATGTGGTAATTCACAGGTACATGCTTTTTCCCAAAGGGGATAACTATACATTTATTGGCATTGAGCTTGAGCCCATGGCTCTGGCACCAAGCATCTGTTTCTGTAAGGCCCTTTTGTAGAGTATCGACATCATTTGGGGATTCAATAATGGCTCCCAGTTTGCAGTCATCTGCGAACTTTGTTAGCCAGAGTCCCTTAGTGTTGGCCTGTACTTCAGAGAAGTAGATGCCAAACAAGAGAGGTCCCAGGACTGAAATGAATTTAATTTGATGAGAGTGCTTTTATCCTGCTGGATGCTGCACCTCCTAATTTTTTGCCATGATTTTATTCCTCCTGTTATACAGGTTACTGATGTGATTCCACTAGGGTGGCTTGTTTTTTGACTTAGTTCTGTACTTCTTCCTGTTGGGTACAGCTGTCTCTGTACAACTATAAACATGCTTGTATAGGTTTTCTGTAAACATTTCTGCGTAGGCAGCAGCGTTCTCAGAGTTTATGGGGGCTTGACATTTTGCCAGGTTATCACTTAATAGTAGAAAGTTAGCCTTAAAGTAGTTCTTGAATATTCCAAGGGTAATGGTTATTTTATAGCTGAATGAAGATCTAATATGAGGATCTTCTTGGTCTAACAGGCCTGCCAGAATGGGCAACAGCAGTATCAGATATAATTATGACTATTCTGTCTGAACAATGGATAAAAAGAAAAGCCTAACAACCCGACTAAAGCTTTCGAAAAGAAATAACATTAAAACTTGCATTCTTCAACAAAATTGTATTCTTCATCCAGTAAGACTAAACACTTTGCTGTCTAATGACCAAGGATCTTCAGTGTACTTGAAGAGGCTGTTGTAAATGTCCCAAGTAACAATATTATAACCAGTTATGGATAAGCAGAATGGACATTTTCGGAATTCGAGAGACTTGTAGAGGAAGATAGTTGAAAAATTGTGGTTGCACAAAAGAAAAGTCAGAGGACAAATACTTATTTAAGTAGTGTACCTGAAAGAACTCAGCAAACCTAGAGTCTTGACTGTGTAATATGTAAACCTTCTGTAGTGGAGGCCCATGTAATATATGCAAATGATCCTGAAAGGACCTACCAGTGTTTCAGCTGCATGGCTTCTGAATGCCTATGACTTTTTACAAAACAAAACATTTTTTGTTTAGTTATTTTTGCCTAGTTTGTATTTATGTGGTTTGGTTCAGGTTTTAAAAGTTTTGACTTAATTTTAGTGTTGTCACTTTATTTTTTCTGTTTCACATTGATTTCAGCTACAAGCTGTGATTGGTTTACATGGGAGGTGTGTCTTCTGCACTTAAGTTTTAAAATTGCTTCCACAAGCAGTACATTCATAGTTCTGATGACCTTTTAGTATTACATATAGACAAAAGCACTAAACTGTGGATGTTTTTAATCTACCTTTGGTATTAAACATCTTCAGCAAGTTTTGAGTTCTGTGGCTGATTTGCTGGTTGTTTTGCTGATATTAGCTACTGTTTTCTTCCAGTACCAGAACTGCGCTCTTGTTTCTTCCTTTGGTTTATTTGTTTCTTGAATGTTCTGGGTATGTCAGCAGCTAACTCACAGGAACTGTTTCAAGATGCACCTAACTTTTTCACAACTGAACCTGGAAATCTTGCTTTGTTAATTCAACAACTCACCCAGGCACTTACACAATTTAATCATGGACACAATGTTTCTAAGGTGAGCAGCCATTCTTCTCACAGTGGAGCAACTCTGGTTAATGTAGGACATGAGACTAAACTGACTTTAAATGCCTCTGCTGATAAGCCTGTAACTGATTTTTCTACTACTGCAAATGCACATTCTTGGTTGGATAAATTGGATTTTTTGAACCAGAAAGAATATTACAGTCTACAGATGGTCATTATTTATCCTTGCAAGAACAAATCTCTGCATTGGAGAAGTGTTTATACACATTTAAATCACTACAGCTGGATAACTACTTTTTGGGTGAAAGTGTACGGAGACAACATGTGCCTAAAGTGGACGTTCCGACAAGATGTAGAAGCAAATTCACTCTTTCACCACAAACTATTGGAATTTTTTTATCGTACAGGTCTAGAACTTACCAAACCTCTCATTAAAGAAAATGACAGGCATTTGGTGAAACTTAAACAGGAAGTTACTAAACTAGTAGATTCTATTATTGCTGATGTAGACTTTTACAAGTTCAAGTTCCAGTTTCACAAAACCTTTCAGGCCATAGATAACAAACTTGTCCACGTTAAAAACAGAAAGGACAATAAATTACTCAGGGGTGACTCAGATTATCTTAATAGATCTGTATACCCTGCTTCTCTAGGTACAACGAGCAAAACAATCTTGTTGAGACTTTTTATATTGACAATCACGAGAAAACAGCTCAACTGGATATCCCTTTTGAGGAAGTATATTTGACAAGGTCAGAGAGACTGGCCAACAAGCAACAATCCAACTTTCACCAGTCTGGGTACTCCCACCACCATCCCCCGGGGAGGATGAAGAACAAAAGGAACTACAAACGAGGGCATACAAATTGGAATCCGCAATGGTAACTGATGATTTATTCACCCAGGAGCTCACTACAATGCCTTCAGGTACTGTAAATATTATTTCTTTTTTTGGATATTACATTTACAATTTTACTGACATGGTGATAGGCCCTGAACCCCATGGTTAGTTTTTGAAGGAGTTTAGCTTCTTCACCTCCACTAGGGCCAGGGTGGATGACTTCCTCCTCGACATAAAATTGTTCACCAGAAAGCTTAATTTTCAAGTACTGTTTGGGGGAGAAGTTCGTTGTAATACCCCTGACAAGGTTAAGAGGAAAAGTACAGCAAATCCCCCTTTACACCCAGTTTATCAATGTTTTTGAGAAGCAATGTGAATAAGAAATATGCACACTGTTGCAAAACAATACAAACAATTTTTTTAACATTTTGGTTAAAGAAAAACAGCTTCTCCAACAATTTACTCACAATTACAATATTAGGCGCATGAAAGCGGACAAAGGTGGGGGCCTGGTTGCTATGGAAAGTGCTGACTACTCTGGCCATGTGTTACATCTTCTGCATGATGATAGTGTGTATAGTGCTGTTTCCACAAATGAAATCAATATAGCCTACAAGGTCATTAAAGTAGCACTGGATGAGTTGTTGTTATTGGATAAAATTCCACAAGGCTTATCTGACTTCCTTTGAGTGTATTTTCCTGGTATTCCCAAAATCCACTCCAATCTGTCTGACCCCCCCCCCCTTACTTCCAATTGTAGCTGCTAGGGATCTGATACAGAGCCTCTGACCAAGTTTATAGACCAAAAATTGAAAAACCCATTTGTTTCCTTCCCACACATTATAAGAGACTCATGGAACCTTCTGGATAAACTGAAGGTAAGGGAATTCCGGCAAAAGATTAATTCCTTTTGGTTAGTTTATTTATGGTAATACCCCATGACCTGGGATTGGAGTGGTTCAGAGAGATTGTAAAATGATTTGGCTTACTTTCTGAAGCAGATTATGAATTGGTTAGTGAGTTTACGGACTTGGTGTTAAACAACAACTTTCTGACCTTTGAGAGTGAATTTTACAAGCAGACTGTTGGAATACATGTGGGGGCCGAATGTGCTCCCATGTTTGCAAATTCTGTCTTAGTAAGATGGGAATTAGAATCACTTTTTAAACTCCCCTCTTTTCCAAATGTACTGGCTACTTCAGATGCATCTGTGATCTACTTATCACCTGGGAAGGAAGTGTCGATGAATTTGACCAATTCATACTACAGTTACAAGCCAGCACCTCCTTTTTAAAGTTCACATATTCCTTTGAACATGACCGCAGGGTTTGAGTCTCACAAAGGACAATTGGCTAGGCTTAAAATGGCTCGCAAGGGCAGTTAGCTTAGTACTAATCTATGAAAACTATGAAACCAGATTAATTATCTTGACATTGACATCAGAAAAGGAGTTAATGAAGAATTCACCACCAATATTTACAGGATGTCCACTTATTGTAACACATGTTTTTCACCATTTGCTACACCTTTCATCAGAAGAGGGAGGTGGTAAAAAGTCAATTTATCAGAACCTCTCAGTTGACCTCAGATGACGTAGTGTGTCTCGAACAATTTGACATTAGAAGATCCATGTTTGTGGACCATGGCTACCCCCCACCACTTCCAAATTCAATCAGAGATGAGATATGGGCAGATAGAAACACTAAATATGCCCCATCAAGAAAGGGCTGAAGAAGCTTGACAAGAAAGTTCAAAATACAGGTTTTAATGGCCAAACTAATATGGTCCTGCATTACACTTGGATGTCAAGGACATTGAAAAGATTTTTTGGAAGAATTGGTTCATGCTACAATGTGATAAAGGCAACAAAGAGTATTTTTCTACACCACCATCTTTTACCTACAGAAATAAATCTAACATAAAATGCCTTCTTGAGAAACCTATTTGTTATCATATGGGATTTTTATCTACAAGGAAATGTGGGCATTGTCATCAATGCCCCTTATATAAACACTTGTTACAATGGCACCCTTTTAAGTGGATTTGATTCTTCTGTGCATGGTGGAACTTACAGTTACTTTTCTCAAAGAGTTATTTACCTGGCTACATGTACATCTTGTCCCACTTTCTGTGTGGGAAAAACTAAGAACGATTTGAATAAGCATATCTATCAACATGTTTACAGTATTCAACGTTGTTGTTGTTTGTCTTTCGGCTTTTCCCGGTTAGGGGTCGCCACAGTGGAACTCCGGTCCGCTAATGATTGGCAGTAGATTTTGATGAACGCCTAGGTGCCAGCTCAACGTTCAACCTTCAATGAAGGCACGCCCATTTACGCATGTCTTTCGAACGCCCACCCAACCGTGGGGAGGACATGCAGACTCCACACAGAAGGCACTCCCCGCACTCCAGCTGAGAATCAAAAGGGAGAACCTCTTGCTGTGAAACAACAACGCTACCGCTGCACCACTGCAGATTAACAATGTAAGGATAGTAAAAGTGTGCTGGCCATACATTCCACTGTTTGTGATAAATTCCCCAAGTTTACATTTCTAGTTCTTGAACAAATACAACATTTCCCTTATGTAGGGGACTGGCAGAACAAACTGCTTCACTGGGAAATGTCATGGCAGCTTAAGCTGGATGCTACCAACTTTTCCATTTAAATGACAGTATTTCTGTCAGCAGTGAACTAAAAAGGAGAGCCAGCAGAATATGATTTTGAGTTTCATCAAACATTTTTGTTTAGTTATTTTTTGCCTAGTTTGTATTTATGTGTTTTGGTTCAGGTTTTAAAAGTTTTGACTTATTTTTAGTATTGTCATGTTATTTTTTCCGTTTCACACTGACTTCAGCTACAACAAGTTGTAATTGGTTTACAAAACATGGGAGGTGTGTCTTCTGCTCTTGTGTTTTAAAATGGCTTCTACAAGCAGTACATTCATAGCTCTGATGATGTCTCAGTGTTACAGATGGAAGCGCTAAACCGTGGATGTTTTTAACTTACCTTTGCAAGTAAACATATTCTTTGACAAGTTTGGAGTTCTATAAATGATTTGCTGGTTGTTTTGCTGTTATTATCTACTGTTTTCTTCCAGTACCAGAGCTGCACTGTTGTTTCTTCCCATGGTATGAAATATGTTTCATTAGATACTGAAAGCCTTGCGAATAATATAATTTTATTATACAACATCCATAGGTATCGGATATTATAAGAGAAAATCAGAAACGGTGGCACAGGACTAAAATATACTCTGGTCTTTATTTAATTGTTAAAATGCCTAACAAAAGTCATACTATGGTTGTACAATGAGGGATGAGTATACCACTAACATAACTGTATTTTTGTATTCAGCAATGGAGTTCTTTACAAACTGAAATACATCAAGAGGAAAATCCCCCATAGAAGCTTTACCCCAATCTTTGTTTCCCTTACCCCCTTTGTACTAATCCTATTTGTTTCATTTTAGTGTGTATTGAACTTAGAAGGAAATTATATTCTCCTACATGTTTAACTCGTATTCCTTTTTTATGTGCAGTTGCATCTAGTGTCAATGGTTTTATGAGATAGGTATTGTTTTTTGGTAGGTTAGTGGGTAATTTATTTGGGTCTATATTACGTAATCTAACAGTGAAATGTTCGAGCACGTAATAATCGACCCCTAAATATCAAACCGTCAGAATGTCGAGCGGTTCAATGTAGATCTCTGTACAGTGCGGACATGGAATTTTTCCATTGTCTTCACTGTAGTGCGATCTTGGAGTTGGTATATTTAAGTAGCGGGGGGTGTGGGGGGTGCAGGGAGGCTTGCCTCCCTTCTTAGAGCATTTTAATGGTTTGTTTGAGTGGGGTTTTTTGCCGTTCGACATTACGGCGTTTTGATATTTAGGGGTTGATTATTACGCGTTCGAACATTTCACTGTTCCATCATGTAATATAAACGTGTTTATTTAGGATTTCCTAATCAGACTAGTAATCTAGGAACTCCTGAGTTGTTGTTTCTTTTTCTTTCAAGTAGTACTGTTCATATATATATTTTTTACCACATATGGGATGTCACTTAATCTATTTTTATATACAGTTTCTATTCTTGTAGAGAAGTTTAATTGCATCACGTCATTCATAGATCTTTAAGCCCACTGAGTTTCATGACCATTCTCACCTTGCTAGTACCCCTCTTCATGCAGCACCCTCTTTCTTCAGGAGGACCATGCCAGTCAATCCCAGAGTAAATTTATGGATACCCATCCAGTCATCTAGTTTATGTTTAAAGGAAGGTGGTGAGTTGCAGTGCTTAAACATTGAGGGGAGGTTTATTCCAGAGGTTTGGGGGGGTGCTGGGCTTATAAACCTGTCCCTCCTCTATGTTTTATTTATTTTACGGTTAGGAGTCTCTTGTTTTAGTATAGCTGAGATATTGAACTTGCAGAGAAACAAGAGGTCCAGGACAATGGAGTTTATAATGGCATAGTAAGCAAGACAGAGATTTACCCTCAAAAGGTTATAAGATACTGAATAAAAAGATAGAGATTTCAGACTCTTTTGGTAGCTCAGGGACTTTAGG
Organism: Protopterus annectens; assembly: GCF_019279795.1. Classification (NCBI taxonomy): domain Eukaryota; kingdom Metazoa; phylum Chordata; order Ceratodontiformes; family Protopteridae; genus Protopterus; species Protopterus annectens. Next base: position 379,767,735 of record NC_056726.1, read on the forward strand.
CATGTGGTCTCTTTGGTTAGAAACCTTTGGCATCTTTCCAATTGCTTGGTATATTTAGTGAGATACATCCCAAAGATTGATTTCCAAAAAAGGTTATTCTACTAATATGATGACACTACACTTTTAGCATTTGGTTAGAGCCCGTTTTAGTACAACAAGAGTTTTCCATGGAGAGTTCATTCTTGGCAGGTTTGTTAAATACAATTTGTAATATTTTGTTATGGAGTGTTTCAGGGAAGATGAGAAACTTGTTTTCAAAGTAAAAATGACACAATTATTTTTCTGTATAAATATTAATGTCTAAAAGTGTGATTGTAAAAGAAGAACGTTGTGTAAACATGTTACATGAATAAAACAGATACTGTTATTCTTAACAGAAAGACATTTACTGAAAATATATAGATTTGTATTCCGGGATTATAATGTGCTAATGGATTTTTCCTTTAAAGAGAAAAGAAAGCAGTTCTACAGTTTTATGGAGAAATAAAAATTATACCTATTATTATTTCTTCCTTTCTTTGTCCATCCATTCATATTTGATTGCCAGAAAAATCCAGCTGGGAAGGTGCCCATTTCAGCAGAGACCTAGGGAGAAAAGCTCCAAAGTATTGCAAAAAAAAAAAATTAAGAACAATAGTTTTACAATCTTCAAAAATAATGCAACAATAACAATTAAAAATATTATCTTTAAACAATTAAAGCAGATTAGACATAGTGTGAAAACACAGGTTAAGAATTGATATAACTTATATGACAATGATTTAATATTTAGAAAATTTTAGCCAGTTTAAAGAAACTAAAGGTAAGTTAGTATAATTCAAACAAGAATTTCAATATGAAGTGGGAGAAAAAAGCAGGGTTATGGCATATTTAGATACAGTGACATCAAAAGAATGTTTGCTACCGTAATAATTAACTTTTAGAGTGGAGTTCTTTTGTTAGCAACTATGCAATAGATACCAGGATTTGGAACTAAATTTGCAAAAAATAATTTGCATATATTATTAGAAATGGTATAAAAATGCAGGGTTTAATTTCAATGAAACTCTATGCTTGAAAAATCATGTGAAGGAGGAGAAAGAGCTTGAAGAGGAACAAGAGCTTGAAGTTAGCTAATGGCTACTAAAAAGGCGTTTTACATTTTTTTAAATTTAAAATTTCAGTGGCAGCTGGTTCGAGAAAGAGGAGGGAGTTAGGTTAGGGCAGCAAAACCATATTCAAATCCCAAGAACAGGATGAGATAAAGGAGGAGGCCTAAGGAGCCAAGCCCAAGGAAAAAGCCTTAAAAAGTTTGTGAGACATCAATGAAGGTTTCAAAAGCATGAAAAAAAGAGAGATAACTGCTAACTGAACCTTAATGGTAGAAACTGAAGAGCCCGACTGAAAAAGGGAGGCCAGAAAATTCAGAACCTCCGATAACTTCTATGGTAGCCTAGTCTTAGGTGGTGACTAAATGTGTATTAATGAAAGAAGAAGCTAGTGGAAATAAATAGCTTATATGTTCAGTTTCAACTAATCCATTAAGAAAAAGTGGCTAAGTATGTTAAATTTTAAGAGACATAAATGACTCTGCAGAACCTGACTTTCTACGTATTGTACATTACTGATGATTTTTGACATTCTGATGCATGTTGATATAATTTTATGTTTGTAATTATCTAAGTTATAAAACTGATTCAGTTAATGTGACTTTGTGCCTATTATATATTAAGTGACTATACATTATAAATCCCCCTCTTATGAGATAGTATTTGAAGAATTTAATGATTGTCTTTTTAAGGATATGAAAGCTGCCTCCCAATGGAAATGGTTATTGTTGTGTCTTTCGGCTTTTCCCGGTTAGGGGTCGCCACAGCGGAACTCCGGTCCACTAAAGATTGGCAGTAGATTTTTACGTGCCGAGTTGCCAGCTCTGACGCACAACCTTCAACGAAGGTACGCCCATTCATGCATGTCTCCACACATAAGACGCTCTAGCTGAGAATCGAACAGGACAACGTCTTACTGTGAGGCGACAATGCTACCGCAGCACCACCACCGCAGTCTCTCCCAATGGAAATGGTAATATCAGTAAATTTGGATCTAGGATTCTCAAAAAAACAGATGTATATATAAAAAGTTATCTCAAATCTTAAAGCGAAGTAAAGTAATAGAATAGTGATTTAAATAAAGTACAAGAAGATTTAAAAGATGATAGATGAACAGTAACAATAGCAGAAAGAAAATTGTGTTTTCTTCGACACAGTCAAATTTCCAAATGAAAATATCAGCAGATATTAAGTCATAAAGCAGCAATAACTTTAGAAAAGGGTACATTCACTCCTTCTGTGTAATCCCTCAATATTTACACAGACTAGCAAACAGAGCCAAGATTTCGGATAGATCAAATCAAGTATATTCAGATGCCAGAGACTAAAAGGAAACTTAATGGCTATAGAAACACTGTTATTGTCATTTTAAAAATTGTGAAAATATTAATAAAGTAGAAAATGGAAAATTAGATGGAAAAGTTTTTGCTTCCTTTTTATTTAGCAATACAAATCAACTATTAAACAATGATATTAAATATCTGGAACAGCTGTAACTAATACAGAAAAAAGAACTTAAAAGAGAATCATGCCAAAGGAGCAGCTGAAATAACTTCTGAAATTTCAACACATTTCTTCATAATGTTGATTTTTTTATTAAGATTTTTTTAAAATTTACAGAACAAAAACTCTCATACCTTCCTCACGGACGTATGCATTAACAACTCCAAAATTAAAACAGGTGAAAGTTATAACATTCTTCTCATTTTACAGACCCGTTTTCTAATTAAACACAGATTTATAAAAAAGTTTGTCAGTGGAAATATTGCAGACAAAATCCCAATGTATATCATACCAAGGTGGAGTAAGTAGCTGTCCAAGAAGTCTCCACTGGCTGTAAGAAGGACACTTGCAATACCTCAGTAGGGTAGAATAAGGGTGCTTGTCCTTGGGTAGCACTAGCTGTTGTCTGCAGTAGTGCTGCCCATCGAGTGGTAATGGTACCGCTACCTTCACCACAGATCTTGTTAACTATAGATTTATAAATCTCACCAGTATCCTCTGTAAGGCCATGGAATGTTTCATTACTGAACTTCTAAGCAACTTCATAGGTGACTTACAGTCCCTCTATACAAATTAGTTTGGTTTCTCAAAAGGCAGATCATGTCTGCTTAATCCAAGTAATTTCTCTGAAAGGGTTGCAGAGGCCCTGCATGTAGATCATTCCATTGACAATGCTTATGTAGATATGACAAAAGCCATTATAGCATTCATCATGCAGGTATTATCAGCAAACATTAAAAACAATGTTACACATTGGATATCTAAATTGATTACTGGTAGAACCCATGCTGTCAGAGTTGGTGGTGACTTCTCATTAAAAAAAAAAAACATCATAAGTGGTCCCCACACTGCTTAGTACTAGGCCCCTCCTCTTTTGTGTTGCTGCTTCCTCTGACATTTGTGTCTGATCTAAGAACAGAATTCAGGAGGTCTATAACTTACTAGTTTTGCTGACAACTGCAAACTGAGTGCCGCTGTGGTTGTGACCTCCCCTACTGACACACACACACACACACACACACATATATATATATATATATATATATATATATATATATATATATATATATATATATATATATATATATATATATATATATATATATATGTATGTATATATATATATATATATATATATATATATATATATATATATACATATGTGTGTGTGTGTATACATATATATATTTCAGCAAGGGCATGAGCAGCTCAATGCCTGTTGTAATTACCATAGTATTGTTATGTTTAGGAAGTCTTAATTTCCTAGCTCATACCATATAGAAGACATCTCCTCATGACTAAATGACGCACTCATTAGGGCACTGGGGGGTATCACTTCAGCAAAAAACCTATTCGTCGATCACCCTTTTGTCAAACACTATTTGTCGAAGCCTCAATCCATCAAATGTTAATTGAAGTGAATTTTTTTCCCAGGGGGAAAACACTTAGCCAACCTAATGAGCGTCAGAAAATTTAAAACTCACCCGGGTGGGGAGCTGCACCCCCCCAACCCCCCAGTGTGGAAGGCTGTACCCTCCCACACTCCCCTAACTAAATATACTAACTCCGAGATTGCACTACAGTGGGAAAAGGGCAAATTCCCGATGATGACCAAGCATTTTTCCCCCTAGGAAAAAATTTGCTTAAATGAATGTTTGACAGATTAAGGCTTCGACAAATAGAGTTCGACAAAAAGGTGTTTGAGTAGGTTTTTCACTGAAGAGAAGTAGACCCCATTAGGGATCTTGACACATTTCTGACAATGAATTATCCTGCTGTCAAACTCTGTCAGTCATGGTTAGAAAATCGTTGTATCTAGCACAGCTAATTTCTAAGTGTAGCTCCTTTTGGTGTGAGGACGTTTTAATTTGTTTCTCTATTTCCCCCGTTAGGTCTGTTACTGAATGTAGTGCTCCTTCAGCTTGTCTCTTTCAAAACACTGTGTCCAGCTAGACAGACCTGAAAGATTTCTATCTAAGAAAATTAATGGACTGAGCTCCCCAAGTTATCTAGAAGAATAAAAGACCTTTCATTTTTCTCTGTCTCTCCCAGAATGTTACATGGTGAACTTTACTCGACTTTCAGTGCAAAGAAAGACTCATCCTTTTGGCCTTCTGCATTTCTGCAAAACTGGCAGTGTCATGTGTACCTCCCCAAAAAGCCTCATCCTTCCTTCATGCATAAACAGGACATGTTGGCATAGTAGATATCTAGCCAAATCCATCCCCATTCTTATGAACAGACTCCTTGCGTACGTCAAACAAAGTATCACCCTAGCTACCTTTTAACCCACACTTGACATCTGGATCGAAAGTAGCAAATTCACCCCTGGGGTAAATGATATGACCCTCCTTGATTGGGATGGCTAATACATCACATTTCTACTGTGTTGATGGGCTAAACCTCTAAATGTACACCTAGACAACAAGCCTGGCAACTATCAACCCATGAATGGGGTGGTCTAATTGCTGTAAGTCTTTTGTAAACAGATTGAGGATAACAAAATTGGATTACTTCATCTCCTTTTCTACATCATAGTCCATGTCTTGCTGTGTGGTAGATTAATTTGAAAATGGGATTGCTACCTGGAAACATTTCTGAGCTGTATTGTTTCTTGGGTGAAGGTAGGATGACTGAGTTATAGAACATTGTTATCATTAAGCAGTCTGCCTTCAGCAGTTTTATGGGGAATTGATACTTCACTAACCAATCTTTCCTGCCCTCAGATTCAAGACTGGGAGTTCACCAGTGGTATGAACTAAGTATAGAGCTCCACGGGAAAGATGCAGTGACATTTGCAGTCACTAAGAATCGTTCAAAGGAGCACCAGTGCCAGTTCTTGGAGATGCATAGTGATGCTGGAAATATTAACTGAGTTCAGTCTCCTGATTTTGTCAGATTTTGAGTACTGGAACCATGGCTTTCTCCTTGATAAAGATCACATTAATATACTCTAGCTCAATGTGCATTGCACAGCCATTTGTTCTCAAGTTAGATCCAAGCTCTCTAGTATAGTTCAGCATCTAATGTCGTAATTAAGTACCTTGAGAATGAAATGTTTGTTCAGCTTGTATTTTAAGGTAATCTTATGTTGGTATTATATATGGGAGTCATTTAGAGGCATTAAAAAATCTTAAAACCTTTTCCAGATGAATGTGATACTTTTTTTTATTTTCCTCAGAAAGCCCTGTCTTAAGAATATAGGAACACTACTAGGCAATTGATCACAAGGACCATAAGAGGCCTTGCATTATATTCCTATAAGACGACACATTTAAAAGTTCTTTCCATCCTTTATTTGTACATAATAGTGCTCATCTCTCAAATCAAGCAGTTCTTGGGTGTGATTTTCCATACTATCTACCTTATTTTCTAGCTTGCAGGTACAAACCTGCAGTTCTACAAGCTGAACTACTTGGCAGTCAGTATTTGCACAATTGTTGAGTTAGCACTTATTTTGTGGTGGTCAGCTTATCTTTTTACTGCTTGTGGGTTTTAATTCAGTAATGTCTTGGAACACAGCCGGAACAAGATAGGTGAAGGCATTGGTTGAGCCAAGGCCTTGGTAACTGTTTGTGGAACTGCAATATTGCCTACATACCTGGATTAAACACTGTGTAAATAGTAGTTATGTTCATACAGTCACTAATTCTCAAAGACCCACAGTCAGGACTTTGAAAATTCTCCCAATATTATTTACATTATTCTCTAGGGATCTCAGGTGTTTCCTTACTGACTGTCTGTGCAAGCTTTTGTATTCCCTGTCTCTATACTTCAGTGTTTTCTACAGTGCTTATATGCCTGCGTCAGCCTAAACGGTTATTTTTTTATTTGGTATACTGCAAAAAATGACATAATGAGGGCTACCAGGTCATAATGTAATTCGAAGGTTTACCTTACATTATAGAAGCTAAATATATTCACCTGTATGCCAGAGATGATCTGCCTGCCAGTGCCATGCTGTAGACTGCTTAGATATTTTTGACTAGCTAAATTATGATAGTAAATTATTTGCAGGGGGTTTTGCACTTCAGCTATTGTTAAATCCCCCACCCTTGATTTCTAAATATGCTACCTCTATGGTCATAACAACTTAAAGAAATTGAATAAATGTAATTTAATTTTCTCTGACTTGGTGCAACCTTAAAGAGAATATATTTAGAGAGTAGTAGTGTGGGAGGAGAGCCCCTACTTACTACAGAAAGTACCAGGGGGAATGCAGCCTCTTAGAGAAAAAAATATGACATAGGTTCTTTCAGCTGTTGTGCTGTGGGTGGTATATGGTGCAGGACCATGTAGTCTATAGGACAGATGCTAGTAAGAATGATATTGTTACAGAGGTGACCTGTGGTGAGAAGCTCATTTGCTTTGGCAATATTTTTCCATTTGCTTACGATGACAGAACTTTAATTTCCTACCTTTTTCACTGCCTGTGGTTAGACTGTGGCTGTTTATCAGAAGTGCAAGACCTGTAATTACAAGTCTAATGACTACAAAAAATAAAGTGAGATTGACAAATGATTACAGCAAATCTCCAAACTCTTTAATACCATTAAAGCATTTTTGCAGAGGGGGCTACACTCCCCCCCCAACATTCACCTTTTGACGTGAGCTATATCCTTTCTACCTCTGCTACTTGCATATGCTAACTCTAACACCATTGCACCTTTGAGTATGTTGAATAGTCTGAAGATCTGTGACATAGGACTTACCGCATGTTCCCCACATCCATGCTTTCATTCTCGCTGTTCCAGTCATCACAGCTGCAGTCCTTGGAATTTCATCAGAAAACTCAAGAATATCAAATATGTCTTTTTTGTAATGACATCCTTTGAAGTGCTAAGACATAGTCATTAACAGTAAGTAATTTACATATGAGTGTGAAACTTGGAAGAGTATACTGTTTGGTGTTTTTGTTCAGAAAATGTACTTCCATCTTTCAAGCCACAGTTTCTTGTTGGTGTCCCAAAATCGGCTAACAGTAATTGATAAGACATACATAAAAAGACCACAGTAAGTATCTAGGTTTGAAACTTTTTAATGGCCCTGTACCTAGAATCAGTGACCTGTCTATGAGATGTAGTTAACCCCCCCAAAGCCTTTTTGATACTACAGGTGATGACACAAATACCAAAAAAGTGGCAGATTTTGCAGACAATCGAAAAGGTGCATAGAGAAAGAACTCCAAGCAGAAATCATTGGAAATGTTATTGAATGAAGCATTCTTGGAAATGGTTTAAACAGAAAGAAGAGTTATTTTGTGATGAGAAAAACTTGGCATTTCCATGGAATTGTCCTTAAGTCGTGGTAAGGATGGGAGGTACATTTTTTTCTGTGAAGCAATCACAATTTTTCTGCAGCTTGTATAATTCTATAATGGTGTTGTTGTGTTTGAGAGGGGTGCTAGCTCTCCCTTTAACCCCACCCCCCTTTCAGGGTCAAGTGGACCAGCCATTCCCCATACAAGCAGTATTACTAAAACTACAGATTACATACAGGAAGCTGTGACCCATTTAAAAGAAAACCTGTATTTAGTTGCAGTATGTGAAAAAAACACATTTTAAAAGCTGCATGACACATTTTTACTTTTCTTCATCACTATTTCACAGCTGCAGGCTGGTGTAGAATATGCACTGCATTTTCACACTGGTAGGAAGTATACCTCTCAACTGTCCAAATTTTTTGCCTCATATTTTTGGTGTGTTCCTCATGAAATTTGTGTTTTTCTGGCAAGTCAGTGAGAACTTAAATAATTCAATAATGACATACATTTGAGTTTCAGACCGCAGAGTGAGTGACTCTGATGAAGTCCTAGTATTTTGAAGGACAAAAGTGCTGTCTTTTCTTTGTTTTTATAGTGTTCAATAAAGTCTGTGTGCAGGGAACGTCTTTGTGGTCATTTTTTCATTGTTTTGTTATTTTTTTACAGTAATCTGTCAAAAATAAGTTAAGAATGTAGGAGGTAGTGACTCAAATGCAAAGTCCATCCATTTCCTTTAAAAACATTACATTTCTAGGAGCAGAGTGACATAAATTTTTGGGGAAGCTGACTTTCAGAAGAGTAAAAGAGAAGGTGCAAAGGTAGTATAGTTTATTTGGGGAATATGAGGCCATTAACTATAGTTTGTCTTCCTGACAGTGAGCGACTATTCATGGACATGGCTGACCGCTTGGCACATGATGGTTGGAAAGAACTTGGCTATAATTATGTGAACATTGATGATTGCTGGATGGCAAAGAGAAGAGATGCCAGTGGAAGGCTGGTGCCTGATCCAGAAAGGTTTCCCAATGGAATCAAAGCTTTAGCAGATTATGTAAGTGTCTTTATCTTTTTAAACTTATTCCATCCAACAAAGATCTGAATGTTTGTACTCTGACTTTCAATGGTTATTTCATGAGCCTTTTGACCAAATCAAGTTATGTCCTTGCAATTCATACAAATGTCCATTTCCCCAAAACCGTGTTACTGAAGAAGTGAACATGGCAAACTGTTTGGCACAGAGTAGTACTTTCAGTGGTCATGTTCATTAGATTTTAGGGCTTAAATTAGATTGCAAAAGTCACAATGAATATAGCAAATTCATGTTTGTAAGTTTTATAAATGATTTGCAGTATCTTAGCAATCACATAACCTGCACACATGCTACCAGTAGCACTTTGTTCATCCAGTTGTGAGCTTTGATGTGATGCCAATCAGTTTTGTCTGTGTCACTGGCTGGTGATGCAGTTAGAGGAATATGAAAATTGTGATGATATAAATAAATAGCATGTTTATAACATTTAATGTCTGTTTAGCTGCACTAGACAGACATCAAATTTAAATGCAGTGGTGGTGTTGTCCATGTACGGTTCAAACTGAAATCTTTCAGTCGCTTGCATGCACCATGGTTTTGGAATTCTTAGTGCAAATATTAACAGGCAATATAAAATGCCAACATATGTCTGGGATGATCCTACAGAAATGCATGCAGGTATCATTAAGTTTGAATGTATTATACTATGCAGCTTGCTGCATGTTCTGTCCTTCTGTGGATAATCTTTTTAATGCTATTTATATCAGTATACAGTGGATATAAAAAGTTTACACACCCCTGTTAAAATGACAGGTTTTTGTAATATAAAAAAAATGAGACCAAAATAAATCATTTCAAAACTTTTCTCACCATTAATGTGACCTATAACCAGTAGAATTCAATTGAAAAACAAACAAATCTGTTAGGGGGAAAATATATAAAAAATAAAAAAACATACAATAAGCTGGTTGCATAAGTGTGCACACCCTTAAACTAATACATCTGATGTTGTTAATCTTCTTTCCATTCATCACTGATGGGTTCGGTTCCGAGCCCTCGGAACCAAGTTGGCCTCTTTATCAAGCTCGTGCCAACCAAAAAAGCTCTCGAGCTAAGTTCTTATCCAGAATGCCCTTGTCCCTGTTTCCTCAGATCTCGTTTGCCACGTAGCCGTAAAGCCACATTTCAGCCGAGCTCTCAGCTAAATGGAACTTTATTTGATATTTCTGTGAAAATTTCTCTAAATACTTGTATTTTATTGAGCGATTAACATTTACAGAGTGTTCTCTTCTGTCTGATCTTATTTTTTCCTCTCTGCTCTACCCGCATTACCTTTGGTAAACTTTTAAGTGCCGTTGTTGGTACGGCCTTTCTCCCTTACCCTTGTGGTATTCCTTCACTACCATTGCTGGTATTGTCTTTCCTGTTTCTTATGTTGGCTTTAGTTTTTAGTAAAGTGTTCTCTTTCTTCTGTAACACATCTGTATTGATAATTGTGACTACCTTGAACATTGTTTGACTGGATTCTACTGTTGGCCTGTAGTGTCTTTTCTAAACATGTTTGATAAGGGTACTTCAGATTTTAAGCATTGTGCTTCTTGTAATGGCAAGTTACCTAATAGTTACCTAAATGACTGTGTTTACTGTTTGGGAATTTCCCACCTTTTGGGGAAGCCGCCTTGTGACATTTGTCAGAGTTTCTCTCAATGCACTCTTAATGAGCGCAAGAATAAATTGACTCTGAAGGGGTTACTCAAGTCTCCCTTTTCAGAGGCCATTTCTGCGATGGAGGTTTCAACCCCTCCTTCTAAAGACAAAAAGAGGTCCCATTTGGTTCCTTCCTCACCATCAGGTGATCAGGGTAAGCCTGTAAAATCTAAGGTCCCAAAGTTGTCCTCTGAGCATAAATCTGCCTCCATGGCTCTGTCTTCCTTGGCTCCGAGTACCTCGGAATTTTCTATACCGGCGCCACTTTCGGCACCAGTCCTGCCTTCAGCACCGATCATAGACCTTATTTTGCCTATTATGACTTCGGCACCTGCAGCCACCTCGGCTCAGGGCACACCTTCTACCTTTTTGGAACCGACCGTTTCGGCTCCAAGTGCCACTTCAGCACCAAGCACCTTATCGACTTCTCTGGAATTGACTCCTCTACTACCGGTCTCAAAACTTCAGACCTCTGTGCTGGCATACATTGCACCATGGACCCGATACTCCCCATTCGTAGATCCTTTTTTGGGCCAAGCCTATATAGCCCTTTCATTGAATGTCCTGTCTGTCCATCCAGGGTATCCACTAGATCAACTAGGAGCCTGTTTGAACACTACATGGTTCATCTTGTGGACTAGCTGTTGTTAGCCAGGGGGATACCCACACTTCCTATGACCCATCCACCTGCAGGATTTGGGTTCACTTATCCACGGACTCCATCTTACACTCCTCCTGCGACCATCCCGGTTCCTAAGCCCTCTGCTCCAACATCCTTCTTGGAACCCACCACCTTGGCACCTACACTGCATCTCACTCCAGCTCCAAGTCTACCCCTTTGGTCTTAGGTTCCCGTGGAACCGGTCCTTCTTCAATCTGGGGATTTTGGGCCAGGCGAGTCAACCTGTGGCACAAAGCCATCTTTCTCCTCGGTTCCACCCTCTGTGCCGATAGCCACGTCCGCACTCATCCTGTTTGAGGCTCCACCCATGGGGGCGGGCTCTTTGGAGTGGGGTGTGATCCGGTCCTGAGGTTGTCTTTCTCGGTTCTGGGCTCCCATCCCTCTTTGGGCGGACCTGCCTTCTGTGTGATGGAGAGAACTCTTGCTTCTGGCAGCACTCCTCTGACGTGGGAACCCCAGTTTTAGCCCCCTGAGCTACAGCTGTCTCAAACCACCTCCCAGGACACTGGGCAGAAAAGCTGCAGGACACCCCTATTCAGGGTACCTGCTCTTCCGAGTCCTCTTCAGAGAGCCTCCCCCACTGAGGAGCCCCCTCAGAAGAGAAAGTGCAAGAGGAAGCACGTGGACTCACCCGAGGAGTCCTTAACTGAAGACACAGATTACAATGATGGTGAAGGGTCCCCTCGGTCGCCTCCTGATGATGTTTCCTTCAGAGACATCCTGGAAATATTTAAGCAGAGAGGTGACTGGAAGCCCTCCAACCCTTCATCTGAGGAGTCTGTGTTCCTACATGCTTTCTGTGCCTGGCCTTCTACCTCTTGGGTGACCCTGCCTGCTGAAGAACTCATCCAGCTAGTCGTGCAGCATGGTTGGAAGAACCCTGACTCCACTGAGGTGATCCCTCAGAGACCAGACAAAATTCTTTCCCCTCCCGAGGAGAACCCCCATTGGTCCAAAGAGTCACCAGTCAGTGCTATGGTGGTAGTGGTGGCGGCCACGAAGAAGGACTTGGCTGAGGAAAGTTTCGCTGTCCATCCACCCAACAGGGAGTCCCGGGTGGTGGACAGACTTGGGAAGCGTGTTTTTCCATCAGGGACCTTTGCCGTACAGTCCCTGAACTATTTGGCACATTTTATGAGGCTCCAGAGGGACTTGATCTCCTAACTCTCTGGGATTCTCGTAGGACAGTTGTCTGACGAGGTCATGGATAAAGTGGCCTCGCAGCTCGCAACCCTGGAATCAATATCCAACTCATCCATGAGGTTGCTTTTACATGTGGCCGAAGGGGTGGCCAGAGCAGCGGGTTCAGGCATTGTCATGAGGCGTCATGCCTGGATGTGCATTTGTGACCTCATGGTCCCCTTTAAGTCTTCCTTTCTGAATGCTCCCATTGAAGCTTCGTCCCTTTTTGGTTCCAAAGTAAAGGACACATTAGCCAGGTGCGAGCAAGATGGAAAGACCTTGTCTGCCAGGGGCCTACATTTTTCTAATCCTCAACATACCTTCTCCTGGAATCAGAGGAGTGGAAAAATGTGGCACAAAAATTCTCAAGGTCCTTTCCATGCCGTACGTGGTGATGATACCTCCAGGGGCAGAGGGGGTAACAATTTTGGAAGATGCCCCTACAGAGGCAGAAGGAGTCCTCACAACTAAGGCTCCAGAGACTCCTTCTCTGGACAGCCTTACCAGCGCTCCTGAGAAGCAGCCCGATTGCTTACCTCTGGAAGCAGTCGGGGGTCGCTTCTCTCTGCACCAAGCTGCCTGGCAATCTATTACCACCGATCGTTGAGTGCAGAGTATCATCACCAGAGGTTACACCATTCCCCTTTCTTTTCAGCCAAATCTTCCAAGAAAGCTTCCCGACGTTCCACCTAGTCAAAGGGAAGCAGCAGCTTCAGAGATAATAAATCTGTCTCAAAAAAAGAGTCATCCAACCAGTCCCACCAGACCAACATGGATCCATATTCTACTCAAGATTCTTTTTGGTGCCAAAAATGACAGGGGACTAGAGACCCATTTTGGATCTCAGTGGCTTAAACAAGTCTGTCACCCGAACCAAATTCCGGATGGTCATGGTTTAGTCCATTCTCCCTCAACAAGTTTGGTTCTCCTTTCTTTGGCCTCACCTAATATGTCCGCCATGGATTCTGGACCCCCTACCAGATCTGATTACTCACCCCCAAGGGCTGAGTCACCCAAGTCTGTCCAGTCTCAAGCGGACTGCTTGGTTTTTCCACTTCCATCAGTTGCCAGGCAAGCTAATCTCTCTTCACCTTTTTGAGACATTATTCTGGCCTCTCATAAACCATCCACCAGAAAACTATATCAGGACAAATGGAAAAAGTTCTCCATCTGGTCCAAGGATAACATACTAAACCCTTATTCGGCTTCAGTAACCACGGTACTCCTTTTGAGAATGGAGCCTCTGCCTCTACTGTATGAGTACACCTAGTGGCAATATCTTATTTCCGTAATGGTATAGATGGCATTACTCTTATCTCTTTATGCCTTTGAAAGGCCTTCCACAAGGGAACCTCTCATATCAGGCCTCCTGTCAGACAGCATGTGGAACCATGGAACCTCACTTTAGTTCTGCAGTCTTTGACTCAAAAACCTTTCAAACCTACTGCGAAGTGTGACATAAAGTTTTGTCTTGGAAATCCCTGTTTTTAGTAGCCATCATGTCTGCCAGGAGGGTCTCATAACTACAAGCTTTATGTATCAAGAGGCCCTATCTAGTCTTTCATAAAGACAGAGTATCACTTCTGTCTAATCCATCCTTCCTTCCCAAAGTTGTTTCTGAATTCTGCATAAACCAGACCATTGATTTACCTGTGTTCTTTCCCAACTTTGCCAATAGAGGAGAGTACTGCCTTCACTCCTTAGATGTTCATAGACAATTGAGATTTTATCTAGACAGGACCAAATCTATCCATAAATCCGAACAGCTTTTCATCTCCTTCTCTGGGCCCAGAATAGGAGAGGCTGTTTCCAAGGTTACACTATCAAAATGGCTAAGAGACTGTATACACTTCATCAATTTCCTCAGGAATGAACCTATGCCAACAGTTAAAGCTCACTCAACTAGATCTGTGGCAACTTCTATAGCTTTCCATTCAAGGACTTTCATGGATGACATCTGTGCAGCAGCTACTTGGGCTAAGCTTCATACCTTATCAATAATTACAAGTTGGACTTGGTCTCCAGAGGGAGAGCTGCCTTCAGCTCAATGGTACTCAGAAATGTTCTTCCATAAGGGCCACCCATGGACCTCAAGGTAGCTTGGGATTTTGTCCCATCAGTGATGAATGGAAAGAAGATTAACAACATCAGATAAAGAAGATGTTCATCGTGTTACCCTGCTGCAGTCATCACACTTGGGTTATCCTGCCATCAGGCGGTCCCGCAGTCGGCCTGAGTTCCAAAGTCTTGGTCCGGCATCGGTTGCTGTTGCTTCTTCCCTGACATCAGTGTGCCAGGGGACTATAAGAGGCATCCGACGCCATTTTCTTCAGTCTTTCTTGCCGCGCTGTGCCATTTTCTTCAGTCTTTCTTGCCGCGCGGTGCCCGAAGCAGAAGCAGTTCGCAAGTGCTGGTCGGCCGACACATGAGATTTTCAAATCGAATTTCAGTCCGAAGTCTTCAATAAAGCTAAGTACCCCATTGGGGAACCTTTTCTTGCTTCAGTCCAATGTCAGAAAAAGTTAACAATTGCATTCCTTGTGGGAAGCAAATACCTCATAAGGACTTCCATTCTTATTGTATTCCTTGCCTAGGCCCAGACCACAACGTCACAGGTTGTCGGTTTTGTGCTAGGTTTAATAAATGAACTATCAAATGCCGTTTTGACTTCACACTACATTACTTTGGTAGGAAATTTAATTATATCATGCCGTCGGGGCAGCCGATAACTGGCATACATAAAAAACGCAAGGATAAGGACAGGCAGCCTAGGAACAAGCCAGAATCTGAGGCCTCTGCTGGACCTGTCGCCGGTTCTCCGGTTTTCAGTGAGGCGCCTACGCAGCCTCTGATGTCCGCAGAATTGGAACCCCAGAGAGCTGCAGATTCTCAAGCGGAGTGTACTAGGCCATCGCAGCCATCTTCATTAGGCCCTTCCGACACCGGAGCTGAAGGAGATCCCGGTGCAGTAGAAACACCTTCGGTTGCAGAAGGTGTCTTCAGACCGACTACACACACCATTAAATCTTATGCTAAGCTTAAAACTCCAAAAAAGACTGTACATCAGTCTACAGTTCAAGGCCCCATGCCTAAGAAACAGATGCTTAAGTTGGCTGAAGATTTGATTACCTTAATCAGGGGTTCCCATCCCCCTCCAGATAAAAGACCAAGACAAGAGGAGGATTATGCTTCCTCTGACCAGGTTTCTATTTCCTCAGATTCTTCTGAGGAACAGGATTACACTTTTCCCCCTTATGAAGACTCCGATGCTGAAGACTATTCCATCAGCATCTCCCCCTGAAGACTACTCCTTTGGGGAAACTTTACGTACCACGAGGGAACATTTCCACTGGGAAGGCCAGGACTACTCTGATTCTAAGAAAAGGCTCCAAGAGTTGCTTTTACTACCCCAGCACAGACCACTTGCTATCCCTCCAGTTTTAGACATTGTGGATGATGTTTACTTGGAGTCTAGTCTAAATCAAGACTCTCTACCTTCTGCTCCAGCCAAACCAGACAGGTATACAGAGTACCTGACTCACACAAATTTCTTTATAAAAGCCCTGTGGCTGACCCAGAAACAATTTCCCAGGGTCCCAAAGGGGCTAAAGCTTCTGTGGCTAAAAATCCTGTGCCCTCTGAAAGGGATTCCAGAGCCCTAGATAGATGGGGAAAGAAGATATACACCTCAGCTACTCTGGCTATGAGAGCTTTAAATTGTCAGTTTCACATGCTGAAATATCAGCAATTCCTAATGTCTCAATTAAAACAAAAAATAAGCACACATTCTGAACAGTCTGAATTAAAGGAAATGCAGGATCTTTTGCATGCAGTTGAACAGGTGGGAAAACATACTTTACAATGTGGATTTGATTAATTGGAAGCTTCCTGTAGAGCAGCTGTTACTGGGTCTGTCATATGTAGACATGCTTGGTTAAAAGAACAAACCCTACCTGATCATGTTAAGGCAAAATTATTGGATGCACCTTTACAGCAGGATGTATTATGTGGTGTCAAAGCAGCAGAGGTTTTAAAGAAAATGGAAGATAAGGCAAAGTCTATGCAGACGGCTAAGGAATTTTTGCAGGTACAACCCCCTCGTTTCAGCAGAAATTGGCCAACAAAAAACTGGTCCTTTACAGCTTCTGACAGATCACAGAGGGGCAAATACAGATGACCAAGAGGCAGAGGTCAGTCACAAGGCCCTTACA
Source organism: Protopterus annectens (assembly GCF_019279795.1). Taxonomy (NCBI): domain Eukaryota; kingdom Metazoa; phylum Chordata; order Ceratodontiformes; family Protopteridae; genus Protopterus; species Protopterus annectens. The sequence continues at coordinate 379,784,401 of NC_056726.1, forward strand.
AACCTCGCCAATGGGGTACTGCTACCCAGAAAGGAGGAGAAGACAGGCCCCAAGCTAGCAGAAGACAAACACAATGACTCAGTCCTCAAACTACCAAGCAAATCTCTCTTGGCAGCTCCCTTGGGAGGAAAATTAGCACTTTTTGCAGACAACTGGCACATCATCACAAAAGACACATGGGTTCTAAACATTGTCTCACAAGGATACAAATTCCACTTTCATACCTTGTCAAGGATAAAAGGAATGCCAAACCTGCCACCAAATCAAAGGGCAGAGGCACAAAAACAAATTACAGCTCTCATGGACATGAGAGCCATTCAACAGGTACCTACAAAGGAGCAAGGAGAAGGATTTTACTCAAGACTCTTTCTAGTCCCCAGAAAGGACAAAGCATGGAGACCCATTCTGGATCTTTCAATTCTGAACACCTATCTACAAGTACCAAAATTCAAGATGCTAACACTACAGCAGCTTCTTCCCATGTTGGGCAAGAATGCTTGGCTAGTAATGTTGGACCTCAAGGAGGCATACCTGCATGTCCCTATCAGACAAAATTGCAGAAGATACCTCCACTTCATTGCAGGTTCAACCCATTATCAATTCTCTGCACTGCCCTTTGGCTTATCTACTGTGCCCAGGGTCTTCACAAAATGCCTGGCACCAGTAATTGCATACTGCAGACAAAGAGGAATTCAAATATACCCATACCTGGACGACTGCCTTATTCAAGCAGAAAGCAAGGACATTCTATTAAAGCATCTGGCATTTGTCAAACACCTTCTAAATTGCCTAGGGTACACAGTAAACAAAAAGAAATCAAAACTAGTGCCCTCACAAAACATAATATTCCTGGGTGCCAGCTTGAATACAATGGCCCAGATGGCTTATCTCATGCCAGACAAGCAACGACAACTGACTCAATACTTCAAAATAATGGCAACAAAGACCCAACTCCCTGCAAGAAAAATTCTGCAGGCCTTGGGATTCATGGCATCTTGCATACTACTAATACCATTTGCAAAGCTGCATATGAGGAAATTACAATGGTACCTGAAAAGTGTATGGACTCAGCACAGCCACAGCTTGGAAACAATGATACCACTCATTCCCTGCCTTCAACAGGAGTTTCTATGGTGGGCACAGGCATGTCACCTCAACAAGGGTCAGCCTTTCACCTTACCCACAGCCAGGCAAGCTATGACAACAGATGCATCGGACTATGCCTGGAGAGCACACATGGCAGGACAGTGCATTCGGGGCAAATGGACTACAGATCAAAGGCATCGGCATATCAAACAAAAAGAAATGCTAGCAGTACAGAATTCCCTAACAGCTTTCAAGGACCTCTTACACCAGGACAACTAATAATAAAGACGGGCAATACCACAGTAATGTGGTACATAAACAAGCAAGGGGGCACACATTCCTACCCTCTATGCAGGCAAGCAATGACCTTGTGGAACACAGCACTGTCTTACCAGGTTCAATTACAAGCACAATTCCTGCCAGGAAAGAAAAACACATTGGCAGACGACCTAAGCAGAAACATCATGGATCCTCACGAGTGGAAACTAGATCCCATTTTTGAGTTATCATTGCAAATACTTGTGGGACGCCCAGACATAGATTTGTTTGCCAACCCCCAAAACTACCAACTTCAAAAGTTTTGCACAAGGACATTCCATCCACAAGCTTGGAAAGTGGACGCCCTCTCATTCAGTTGGAAAACATTAACATTGTATGCCTTTCCTCCATTGCCTCTTCTAGCAAAGGTACTGCTGAAAGTCAGATTAGAGAGGCCATAAATGATACTCATTGCACCAGACTGGTCACGCCAGCACTAGTATCCAATTCTAAGGAACATGGCCCACGGCCCACCATGGATTTTACCACAAATTCCTCACCTGTTCACCCAGCGAGACAATCAGATTCTACACAGCCAGCTCAAGACTTTAAACCTGGCTGCATGGCAAATTACCTAAGCAACCAGCCAACACCTCTATCCAAAGCTGTTATGGATGTCATTCTGGAGGCCAGGAGGTCCAGCACCAGGAAAACCTATTCAGACAAATGGAAAAGATTTTGCGCCTGAAACCAGGCTAAAGGCCAAAATCCCCTTGATCCAAACATTCCTCAGATTCTACAATATTTAACTGAGATGTTGCACAAAGGACTTTCCTTTTCATCTATTAAGATCCACACCTCAGCAATTTCAGCTCATTATAACACGGATCCTCCTTTATTTTCACATCCACTACTAAGACAGTACCTCAGAGGGGCTAAGAACATAAGACCGCCCAGGAGAGCACCAACACCTACTTGGGATCTCAACGTTGTTCTGGAAAAGCTTACACTGCCACCCTTTGAACCAGCTTTTTCAGCTGCTTTAAAATTTCTTTCATGGAAAACCGCCCTGCTACTAGCAATAACTTCAGCTAGAAGAGTCTCAGAGCTACAGGCACTAATGGCAGTGGAGCCTTTCCTCATTTTTCATCAAGACAGAGTCTCTCTACGAACTAACCCTTCCTTTATGCCAAAGGTGATATCCAGTGTGGCCCTAAACCAAACCATTCATTTGCCCACCTTTTTCCCAAATCCCCAGAACAAAGGAGAAGGACTCCTGCACTCTTTGGACATTCACAGGCAATTACGTTACTACTTGGATGAAAATAAGGCTTTCAGAAAATCTGACCAGCTCTTTGTAGCCTATGCTGCAGGATCACAAGGAAAAGCTATCTCAAAACAGACCATTTCAAAATGGATAGGACATTGCATACGTTTCTGCTACACGCATCATGGGAAAACCGGTACCTGCTAACATTAGGTCCCACTCCACCAGGGCTACAGCTACATCAGCAGCCTTTCTCAGGGGGGTGCCACCCAAGGATATTCTGGAAGCTGCAATTTGGAGTTCAGTGCACACCTCCACCAAACACTATCACTTACCTCTATATCCTAAGACTAGAGCTGGTTTTGCCACTGCAGTTTTGCAGGGCCTACTACCTTCTTCTAACCCTGTTTAACTCCACCACCCATCCTTAGCTTTGGGATTCAATCCAAGTGTGATGACTGCAGCAGGGTAACACGATGAACATAGTACAGTTTTGTACCTACCATAAATGTAGATGTTCGAGTGTTCACCCTGCTGCAGTACAGGTTACCCTCCCTCCATCCCCTCTGAACTAGCTGGACTTATCTATACCACTCTATCCTATACAACCTCTGTGGTATATTTGCTTGTGCCTGAAGGTATTGTTTTATTTTTATATGTATTTTTTTATATAGCTGTATATATATTTTGATACCTATTGGGGGCACCTGACATCTGGGGCAAGAAAAACTGAAGAAAATAGCATCGGATGCCTCTTATATTCCCCTGGCGCACTGATGTCAGGGTAGAAGTGACAGCAACTGACGCCGGACCAAGACTTTGGAACTCGGGCCGAGTGCGGGACCGCCTGACGGCAGGATAACCCAAGTGTGATGACTGCAGCAGGGTGAACACTCGAACATCTACATTTATGATAGGTGCAAAACTGTACTTTATGTCTTACCATAACATTCCGTCTGTGTTATTCATCTTCTTTCATTCATCACTTCCCACCCTCCTTCCCCCTCCAAAGGCTCCTGGGGGGATGCTTTGGGTCTAAGTGGTGCGCTAGGGTTTTTGCGCAGAAGTGGCCTCGGCTTTACTTCTCTACCTTTAGCAAACTCGATCTGAAGTAACAGGGAGAAGGGCATTCTGGGTAGGGACTTAGCTCAAGAGTTTATTTGGCTGGCGCAAGCTTGGTAAAGAGGCCAACTCGGTTCTGAGGGCTCAGAAACCAAACCCATCAGTGATGAATGAAAGAAGGTGAACAACACAGATGGAACATTATTGTAAGACATAACTTCTTTTTTGTTGAAGCACCTTTTGATTTAATTACAGCATTCAGTTTTCTTGGGTACACACCTGCCATCAATTAAAGAGACTCCAATTAACCCCAAGTAAAGTTCAGCTGTCCTAGTAGGATTTTCTTGACATTTACTCAGTTGCCTACTACAGCAAAAGCCATGGTTTGCAGAGAGCTTACAAAGCATCAAAGGGATCTCATTGTTGAAAGGTATCAGTTAGAAGAAGGGTACAAAAATATTTCCACAGCATTGGATATACCATGGAACACAGTGAAGACAGTCATCAAAAGTGGAGAAAATAGGGGACAACAGTGGCGTTGCAAATAACTGGATGTCCCTCCAAAGTTGATGAAAATACAAGACAAAAAACTGGTCAGGGAGGTTGCCAAGAGACCTACGGCAACACTGAAGGAACTGCAGGAATTTCTGGCAAGTGCTGGTTGTGTACTACATGTGACAACAATCTCCTGTAGGGAGATTGCCAAGAAACCTACAGCAACACTGAAGGAGCTGCAGGAATTTCTGGCAAGTACTGGTTGTGCACTACATGTGACAATCTCCTGTATTCTCCATATGTCTGGGCTATGGGGTAGGGTTGCAAGACAGAAGAATTTTCTTACACAGAAAAATATCCAGGCCCGGCCAAAATTTGCAAAACAATACATCAAGTTTCTCAAAAGCATGTGGGGAAAAGTGTTATGGTCTGATGAGACCAAGGTTGAACTTTTTGGCCACAATTCCAAATGGTACATTTCACGCAAAAACAACACTTTGCATCACCAAAAGAACACCATCCCCATGGTGAAGCATGGTAGTGGCAGTATCATGCCTTTGGGTTTCTTTTCTTCGGCTGGAAGTGGGGCTTTAGTCAAGGTGGAGGGAATTATGAGCACTTCCAAATATCAGTCACCTTTGGCACAAAACCTTCAGGTGTCTGCTAGAAAGCTGAAGATGAAGAGGAATTTCACCTTTCAATACAACAGTGACTGCAAGCATACATCCAAATCAACAAAAGAATGGCTTCACCAGAAGAAAATTAAAGTTTTGGAATGGCCAGACCTAAATTAAATAGAAAATCTGTGAGGTGACCTGAAGAGGGCTGGACACAAGAAATGACCTTGCAATCTGACAGATTTGTAGTGCTTTTACAAGGAAGAGTGGGCAAATATTGCCAAGTCAAGATGTGCCGTGATGATAGACTCCTTCCTAAGAAGACTGAATGCAGTAATTAAATCAAAAAGTGCTTCAACAAAGTATTAGTTTGTGTGTACACTTATGCAACCAGCTTATTGTACATTTTTTATTTTTTATATTTTTCCCCTAACAGATTTGCCTGTTTTTCAATTGAATTTTACAGTTTTTAGGTTACATTAAAGGTGGGAAAAGTTTTGAAATGATTTATTGTGTTCTCATTTTTTATATCACAAAAATCTGGAATTTTAACAGAGGCGTGTAAACTTTTTATATCCACTGTATGTCTGACTCCTACAGTGAATATTTTTATTTCAACACCATCCTTGGAATGCAGTAATCTTTTCAGCAGCACAAGTCACACTGCTGAGATAAGGTGAGTTGCATTGCTCATAACTGTTATTATTTAGCATTATGCATACTCTGCATAGCACTGAGTTGTATTAGGAACTAACTTGCATGTCTAAGAATCACCCAAGCAGTGCTTAGGTCAGAATGCTATAAGTCCAAGCAACATTATATCCCTCATATGCATGTACACATGTATACATGCGCACAGGGACGTCGGGAGGCATACGCACTGTACTGATTTCAGTACAACTTATTTAGAAGGGGGGTAGCTTTTTATTTTTTCACTTGTTTTTTTTTTTTTTTTATTTTTCGCGCTTTAGCTGCGCAATGCCGCTACCAGCCAGTCGGAATGGAGCTCGCCGCGCACGTATTTCCGGCTGGTTCAAATGCTTTTGCGAGCGGGAACAAACCAGCTGGATTTACTTTTGGTTAGAAGGCTTCATTTTCAATAAGGCTTTATGTTATTTAGGTCTCGCTTCATTTTCAGCAAGGATGTTATTTTCGGCAAGGATTTTATTAGGTCTCGCAGCAATGCTTGAACAGAGGGTTGGTGAGTAAGCTGAAATAATGTTCTGTTCAGAAAGGGTGTGTGTGTGTGTGTGTGTGTGTGTGTGTGTGTGTGTGTGTGTGTGTGTGTGTGTGTGTGTGTGTGTGTGTGTGTGTGTGTGTGTATCTGTGTGTGTATGTGTGTGTGTGTGTGTGTGTGTGTGTGTGTGTGTGTGTGTGTGTGTGTGTGTGTTAGGGTTACCACCTGTCGTCGAGGGCATGTTTTGTCCTGCAAAATATGACATTTCTACAAAAAATGTCCCACTTTTGACATTTGAAAAGGTGTCAACCCTAGTGTGTGTGTTTGTGTATGTATATGTGTGTTGGCATGACATGTAATTCAAGATACAGTGCCAGCTTTGTCGTACACATTGAGATGGGAAGAATACAGCAACCTTTCCTATATGTGATCCTTGTCTAAGCCTAAACAATGATGGGTCTGTAAATAGTTGCATGGTTGGTCAAATTAGGACTCTGCAAACTTTTCTTAATGAGAATTTTTTGCTGGAAAAGTCTTTTCACTGCAAACACCAACCAGCTACGTTTTTAAATGCTGGCAGTTTTTGAATTTGTTAGAGTTCAGCCGGAAAGTTTAACATTTTGCTCTAGTATTTTTTTCAGGCAGTGAACAGTATATTTAGTGTATAGACTGCTGTGATGTAGGCTTCATTTATTTCTAACAGTTGTGATCTATGGTGAGAACTGAAGTTGTATTCCCCAGTTGTGGTGAGAAGTGAGAACTGAAGTTGTATTCCCCCATTATTATTTTTGTTGTTTGTCCAGGTTTTTGTGCTAAGAGGTTGTGAGCTATCTAATAGCCATTAAGTTTCAGTCTTCCTGTTTTGCAAACTGCTGATTTAGACTGTAGTGCATATGGTTCTGGGTTCAAGACATGCATGGTGGTAACACAACATTTTATTCTAGCAACTTTCCAAAATTATACAAGCAATGTTTAAACTGTGTCCCTGTTTTTTGGGCTTTTGTACCCCCCCCCAATAAATGTTGTTTTTTTCCAGATTTCTTGTGCTGCAAAGTTTAGAGATACAGCTAAGTGTCGAGTACATTTTACAAGGAGCTGAGAGCTGCAGGGGAGCTAAAGTTTAATGCTGCTTATGCTGAGTCTGCTGATATTCTTAATAGTACAACAAGTAGTGCACTTGCTTTTGATACAGAAGGCTGTGGGTTCTTCTCCCACAGTAGGTAGTTGCATTGCTGATACTGTACTGTGTTGTAAGGGGGTGGATGTTGTAGTCCTTTTTGGCGAAGATATCTAGTAGTAACTATGAACCTGATAACAGTTTACCATCCATTCCCTATTGCAATATTACTAGCGTATCACTTTTTTTAATGCAACATAGGCAATTTATTCCTCCAAGGCAACAGACACTTTATTTGTAGATGAAACAATGAAATATAAAGTTGTTTGCTAGCAGCAACCGCTTCATTAGTTACAGATTTCTTTAATGTGGAATTGTGTAGATGGCTTTTACTAGTTCAGAGATTGTGCATATTTACTGATACTGGTGGACTGTAGAAGTTTGAGTAGACTTTTATGATGGAAATGTTCTGAACTGGGCTGTTTTGTCATTGTTGGTGCATGCATTTTGTTTCATTGTTTACTGGAAAAATGTTCAAAACAATAAATTTAAAATGCTCTCTAACAACTATACTGTATTGTACAAGGAATATAATTTAATACAATCAGGAAGGTGTATCAAAGAGCACGTGTATGTTCCATGTGCAAAGGACCTATGATTTGAAAACAGCACAAAGTTAATCTTTATCTGCCACTGGCAAAATGTATTTTCTTTGAATGTGGGTTTCAATGCTGTTTCAATGAATGTGAGTTTCAAGGGCAGAGAAGTTTTAATGCTAAGTCTAGTTTCATTGTGAGACTGCATTGCTTTGTTTAGAAGATATTTATTGGTGTTTGTGCTGTAAAATGCAAAATAAAACTTTTCTGGCAAATCATTTAGGAATGAAGTCACTAAATAATGACAGACATTAAGTTTCAGACGTCATAACCTTCAGAAAAATGCATGCTAAAGCAAGAAATGTTATTCTATCAACTGTCTTAAGTTTATACAAGATCAATTTTTAGTATTGTTTGTATGTTCCCCCAATATATTTGGCCTTGTCCAGATTTCCTGCATTAAGAGGTTGAGAGGTACGTGCAAATAAATCGCTTTATAGAATTAGGAATATCCAAACCTCTCAACTGTTCCCAATTTTGGCTCAAAATGTTGCTCCCCCCTAATAATCCCACCACAAAAATAGCAATTTTGTAAGAAAACGTGGAGGCTTTACAATTATAAATAACTAATGATCAGAGTTATACATTACTTTTATTTCAGAAATGCATGTAGATTCTCTAATTTTGTCAGCTGTTCAAGTTAACAGTGCTCATATTAAAATGGTGTCCCTTCTTTGACAGGTTCCCAGCTGTATTGTCTGGCAATTTTATATTTTTGCATCACATTTTTGGTCCGTTTTTCATACAGTTGTGGTTTTCTGGCAAATTAGTGGCAAATCACTAAAGACTGAAGTTAGAAAATAATGGCAGACATTTGCATTTCAGATTTCATACCTTTCAGAAAATTCTTACTAATGCAAGACCTACTACTATTCTATCATCTTTCTAAATTTATAAGGGCAAAATTTAAAAAAAAGTTTTTATTTTTGGGCCTTTGCCTCAGTTTATTTATGGGTTTGTTGCTCTAAAAGGTTGAGAGGTATGTGTGTGTGTGTGTGTGTGTGTGTGTGTGTGTGTGTGTGTGGTAGGTAGCATACCTCTCAACTGTCTGAATTTTGCAGAATGTCCAGATTTTTGCCCTATATTTGTTGTCTGTTCCTCATAAATTTTGTGATTTTCTAGAAAATCATTGAAGGCTGAAGTTGCTAAATAATGACACATTTGAGTTTCAGATTTCATGTCCTTTAGAAAAAATCATACTAGCACAAATCCTGTTATTCTAGCAACTTTCTAAGTTCACAAGAGCATTATTTAATATCTGTCCCTGTTTATTTTAAGCTTTGTCCATATTTCTTGCACTAAGAGGTAGGTGGGGTGTGTGTGTGAATGAAACGCCCTGTTAGAGGTAGCAGGTGGTTAGTAATTTACTCAAGCTCAAAACCTGTACCTTAGTTACAGAAAACAAAAGCATGAATACTCTACCCCAACTACCATGCTGCATTTTTCAAGGAATTGACTTTCAGGTTCATTTTCAATTCAAGCAACCGAGTTTGAGTGAATTTATATTATATTACTGAAGAGGCATTACAGCGAATGCCTCCATCGATACTAAAAGCGAACCGTGAATTACGAGAATGGCTGTAGCTTGGCTGGCGAGGGGGGTAGCAATTTGAGAGCTGTGAGTACAAATTTGAAAATCCTAGCTACACCCCTGCACGCGCACACACACATGCATGCACGCACACACATGCAAGCACACACACATGCAAGCACACACACACACACACACACACACACACACACACACACACACACACACACACACACACACACACACACACACATATGATATCTTGGATCCTTTGTCAGTTTTCTCCAGTAAATTCCAGGCCCCTCTTGCCTGTTTTCTCTACTCCTACTTGCAGTCATCCTCACTGGAAAAATCTTCTTTCTCCAGTCTTATAGTGTCTTAGTTCTTAGAATACTTTCTGCTACTTTATGAATGTAATATTCTGTATGTTTGTTATTATTCTCCTTAAGTATCTGCATCCAAAATCCCCTTCTGTCCTTATTTCTTGAATTCTCCCCTGCTTCATCATCATCCATTTCCATTTTGAATTATAATCTTCTGCTTGTGTTATGTATATGAACTTTAACTATGTAGCTGTAAAATATCCCTTCAAATCAAGTAATACAAAGCCATGTTGTTCCATTGGAAGGATCAACTTATCCCACTTAAGTCTTGCCCTCTTCTCCTTCCAGATCAATTCCTTTAGCTCTTTAATATTGCCAGCAGCTTCTCCTCTCATTGCTAAAAATATACCTGACCCGAATATAAAACTAAAAAGACTAAAACATTTTCACTGCTTCTATCTTACTATCCATAGCCATAAACAATAGTTTCTCAGTTTTTTGTATTATCTTTTGTTTAGTCTCTTCACACCTCTCCTTAGCTGCCATCAGAGAAGCTTCTTCAATCCAGACTCCCAAATATTTCCATCTTATTATGTTCCTTTAAGTACGTATATTGTTGAACCAATTTATGTGTGGGTACATAAACAAAGGCTATAGGCCTAAATTATCTTCATTAATTATATGTACCAAAAAGCTTGAAACTGTTTAAAAATGTTCCAGTACACTGAGGTATCCTTTATCTGGCACAAAATAATATCTGCAAATAAGGCCAACCTTTCCTATCTACATAAGCAATTATATCCTTGCATTTCTAGTTCCTTATTTTCTTTGTTAAAGGCTCTAAATGTAAAGCAAATAACAAAGGGGAAAGAAGACCTCCATGAGTGGTTCCTCTGTTGAAACACAACTGATCAGAGAGGAATCATTCCACTTTAATTCTTGCCTCCGATCCTTCATATATCCTTGTAATTAACCTTTTTATTTTTATCCAGGAATGTAAATGTTTCCATTACCCTACTCAAAAAATCCCAGATTACTCTGTCAAATGCTTTATCTGCATCAAGACCCACCAACAACTGCAGTATTTTCTTTCATTTTTCTTCCCTCTGCATCATCATTGTTCTGTTCATAGGTTCATCAGTAGTTACTAGGCTATCTGCCCGAAGGCATTTATAAGCCTTGCCGGAATGTGTTGGCTTTCACCGCCCCCCTTAAATTAGTTCCCTGTGTCTCTGTCCAACAGAGCCATTGAAGTGATCCCTGGGGTAAACTTTTTGTTTCCCATCCACTCGTCAAGGTTTCTCTTGAAGAGGGATAGCGAAGAGCTCTGCCTAATGTAGATTGGAATCTTGTTCCAGAGCATGGGAAGTCTCTGGGACAGGAATCTATCCCTCCAGCACATCCTATTTTTTGCTGTAGTGAGGTTTAGATCCCTGGAGCTGGTGGCTTGAGGAGATATGGTTTTCTTTGGGTGGAGCATGTCTATCATTTCTGGGTTGGGACATGGCCTTGTATGTCAGGCAGAGATCACCTCTGAGTAGGCAGTATGCAGCTGAGTACAGCTAGAGTTTCTTCAGTCGAGCTGCATAGGGCATCTGCTTGAGGCCAGTGATCCTCTTGGTGAGGAACTTCTGTGGTCTTTCCAGTTGTTGCAGGTGTCTTGTAAGGTACATCCCAAATGGGGCACTGTACTCTATAATGGGTCTGATGAGTGATGCGTAGAGGGGCCCGATGACCTCTTTCGATCTGGATGCAAACCCTTTTGTGATTAGGTGGGCCACATAGAAGGATTTTCTAACCACTTTGGCAATGTGATTATCAAAGGAGAGGTTACTATCTACTTGTGGCCCAGATCCCTTATTACATCTTCCATATTTAGGGGGCTACCACCTATGTGGTAGTTTGTGGGTACTTTGTTTTTTCCAAAGAGGATGGCTATGCACTTTTTGGCATTTAGCTTGAGGCCATGGTTTTGACACCAGGTATCTGTCTCAGTGAGACCCTTTTGGAGGATGTCTGTGTCAACTGGAGAGTCAGTTATAGCCCCTAGTTTGCAGTCGTCTGCAAACTTGGTCAGCCATAGTCCTCCTGTGCTTGCCTGTACCTCTGAGAAGTATATGCTGAACAGGAGGAGTACTAGGATTGAGCCCTGGGGAACACCACTTGTAACCGGTTTAGAGTCAGACCTAGCTCCTGCAACTCTTACCATGTGGGTTCTGTCCGTGAGCCAGTTGGCAACCCATCTCGTGATGTAGGGGTTTATGTTCAGGCTGATGAGCTTGTCTATAATACCTGAGTGGGGAATGGTGTTGAAGGCCTTTACGAGGTCTAAGTAGGCCACCTTTCCATCGTCTATAGCCTTGGTAACTGTCTCAAAGAAGTCCACCAGGTTTAGGAGGCATGATCTGCTCTTAACAAAGCCAAACTGGGTAGGGTCCAGTGTTTGGAGGTTTCCAATGTCTCTGTTAATGAGATCCATGATGATGCGCTCCTTAGCTTTGCAGACCAAGCTAGTCAGGCTTATAGGTCGATAGTTTCCGGGGTCCGTTGTGGCTCCACCTTTGTGGAGCGGAATAACCGATGTTGTGTGTCACTCTGTGCGGCACGTAGCCTGTGGAGAGGCTGAGTTTAAACAGTGTGTTTAGGTGAGGGGTTAGTTCATCTTTGAGCTTGTGTAGGACGAAGCCTGGGACACCATCTGGTCCCATTGATGCTGTGTTTTTGGCTTTGGAGTCTGCTGTTTTAACCTGAGTGTCTGTAATTTCAAGGGCACTACATTCTTCTGGTATAGTTATGGGCCGTTTTGGGGGTGAGAGGGGGGTGAAGTTTGCACTGAGCCTGTCTACCAGGATGTTGGCTATATCTGTCGGTTCAGTGTATTTTGTGCCATTCTGCACTAACTCCGAGCAGATCTGAGAATTGCCACTTAGATTCTTGACACAGATAAAGAATGCCTTGTGGTTATCTTTGGAGTCCATGGCAATTTTTCTTTCGAAGCTAGCCTTGGATGATTTTATGAGGGAACGTAGTTTCTTGCTGATACTAATCAGGGATGTCTTTCCTTCTTTGGATTTTACTCTTTTCTGTACTAGTTTCCTCCTTCTATTGTATAGCTTGTTTATGGCAGGGGTCCACCAGACTGGTTTCCTTTTCTTGGAGGAGTGAGTCTTGGTTTTGTATAGGATAGCACGATCCATGCATTCTTGTAGGTGCCTGTAGAGTGCATTAGTAAAGGATTTTGCAGCTTGGACAGTGTTATCCTGTAGCATGGGGGCTTTGAAACTTCCCACCTTGGTCTTAAGTAACGTGAAGTTTGTTTTTGAAAAGTTTTTCACGGTGGTTTCTTTGACCGGGGGTGGTGACGGAATGTGGATATCCAGAGTGATTAGTTTATGGTCAGATCTAACCAGCGAGAGGTTGACCTCCGGTGTGAAACACTGGTCGCCCATGTTGGTGATGACTAGGTCCAATATGTTGTCACCTCTGGTGGGGGTGTTGACCAGTTGATCCAGGCGGTTCGAGTTTATAAATTCTAGGAAATGTTGGGCAAGGGAGTTCGTACTGGAGTAGTTCTCCCAGTTAATGTTTCGGTAATTGAAATCACCCACTATCAGGGTGTTTGGTAGGACCTTTATGTTTCCCAGTGTTTCCAGGAATGCGGAGTGGGGGTCCTGGGACATGGTGGGTGATCTGTAGCAAGCTATAATTTGAATAGCAGTTTTGCCCATTGTTAGTTGCACGTGGATGATCTCTGAAGCATCGTGTTGTGCCACTAACCTGGAGGTGTGGGTATCCTTGACGAATATGGATACTCCCCCTCCTTTTTTGTATTTCGGTCCGGGTTTTGTGGCCGAAATGTATGGTATGAGTTGTAGCCTGGTAGTGCTGGGGTGCTCTCTGGAGCCTTAAACCAGGTTTCTGTTACTGCACATATATCGATTTTCTCCATACTGAGGAGTGCCTTGCATGCGTGCATTTTGAGGTTTAGACTTCTGGCATTGAGCAGCATTACCCTCGGTTTTTTTGTTACTTGTGCTATTTATGGCGGTGGGTTTGTTTTTTGAGCCTTGCCTAAAAAAGGCACTATGGGGGTGGCAAGAGCCTTGGCCAGTATTCAAAAGCCTAAGGGTGACAGCTGCAAGCTGTCTCTAGCAAAGCAGAGTGCTTTGTCGAGCATGTCATCCCAGGCTGACAGATACTAGATCCCCTTTGAATGACACCAGAAGCTTAGCCAATTGTTGAAATTGATAATTTTTTCTCTATACTGTGGTATCATTCTTGGTGAGGGCAGGATGCTACTCAGGGTCAGGGTCATACTGGCCTGGGCTATGTGATCAGAGAGCTCCTCCATGTCTCTTTTCATGTAGTCCAGGGAGGTACGGCTCAGGTCATTCACACCAACATGGACAATGACAGAGTCATATTTGTACTTGTTCTGGAGTGACCCGAGTGCTTGTGTAATGTGGCGGATCCTGGCACCCGACAGGCAACTAACAGTAACCTTCTCCTTGTTCAGCCTAGTGAGTGGGACGTCAGTGTGCCTGACTATAGAGTCACCTGTTACTAGTGTGTTGGGTATGTTATTTTGCCTTTAGGGCTGTGATTGTGTGGCATACTGGTTTTGTGAAGTATGTGTTTCATGGTTTGTGTTGGGTGGGTGGAAGTTGCTTGGATGTCTGCTTTGGAGGTCTCTGTTGCTTTTGCAGATTTTTATTTAGAGCCTCCAAGTATGTTTTTGTGTATTTATGTGTGTTTTTCGCCAGTGCTGGTTTCATAGGTCTATGTGACACTGGTGATGTGATGCAAGTAATTCCCTTCTCCTCTTGACTGCCTGGTCCAGTCTTGGGTTGAGAGAGCTTAGCCTCCAGTTTGGCTGTATAATTGCATCTCTCGCATGTATTAGTGTTTGGTGGAAGGAGGAGAGGGTTGTCTGTGTACATAAGGCAATTGTAACATTGCCTCAAAATGCCCAGATTCACGGGTTGGACTGGAGAATTCACCTGAAACTGCCCTTTGGACATGCCTGGATAGGTACAGTAAACTGTTTTACTGATTGGCTGGTACGGTCGAATAGAAAGCCTTGTCCTTCTCTACAGTATGGGGGTAGAGCTTGCTATGAGTTTTGGGCAAGTGCCGGGATGAGAAGTGAATGATTTGAGTGCTTAAGTTGAAAGTTTGTCTAGTTCCAAGGGAAGAATTGAAGAGTACACTTTGTGGAGCCGGGAATAGTTATACCCTAGCTAACCGGTGCTGCCCAGCGTGCAAAACCGCGCAAATGCGGGTTGTATAGCAGGAAAATGAAAGAGATAGGAATTAGCCCAAAATGGCCAATAAACTACTAATTTCTGGGCTGAAACCACTCCTCCAGGGACAGATAGGCTGCTCAAAACTCCCTCTCTCACAGTGAACAGAGAAACTTCCTTCTATCCAAGTAAGGTATGGGCAAACACAGAGACTTGTAACACAGCCCTGAATTCAGCACTAACTTGAAAAGTGGACTAAACTAGCTTAGAAAGGTGGGAAAACAAGAATATTTTTTGTTTTTTTTTTCAGAAAATAAAGCAGATACAATCAAAAAAACACTTTAAATTCACAGAAATGGCTATCACACTTGAGTGTGTAGCCTACCACAGTTAAACAGGTAATTTAAACACAAAAACAACTTTGTTAAAGTGCAGGCAGTAAAATAAGTACAATATGTAGCTGAAACAAGCTTTTTAAATCACAGAAACTCTAGAAAATCGGTGTTTTAGGTGGAATTAGCTAAAGGAAGCAAGAAAATACAGAAAAAATGATACTTAATCACTCCAAAGTCTCTCTTTTGTCTCTCTGCTGCTGTAGAACTCTGCAGGACACCAGGCAGGAGCTTGCTGAGCTGTATACTGTTAATGTTGTCAAATGCTGTCTCCTCTCCACCAAACACAATGATCCATATCTATCAATTTTAGCAACGCTCTTGCCATTCTTAGTATAGACAAACACTTTATAATGTTTGTCTTTCAGGCTTTTCCCAGTAAGGGGTCGCCACAGCGGAACTCCGGTCCGCTAATGATTGGCAGTAGATTTTTATGAAACGCCAAGGTGCCAGCTCGACTCTCAACCTTCAACGAAGGCATGCCCATTTACGCACGCATGTCTTTCGAATGCTACCCAACTGCAGGGAGGACATGCAGACTCCACACAGAAGGCACTCCCAAGCCCAGCCGAGAATCGAACGGGAGAACCTCTTGCTGTGAGGTAACAACGCTACTGCCGTACCACTGTGGCATAGACAAACACTTTATAATAATTGTTTAAATTTAAATGGGTCTATATGAAGCTATGACTGATGCATCTTCACCATCTTTAGATAATGCAGCCACCACAGCTTTCTTCCAAGATGCTGGTGTTCATCCTCCTTTTAAAATAGTGCTAAACAAAATCTTCTAGATTTGTATCACTTTCTTCCCTCCTAACTTCTCAAGGAGTGCCATCTGTTCCTAGAAACTTTCCTGAAGATTGATTATACGTCACCATTTGTATCTCATTTCCTCCTGTCTTAACTAACTGTTGAGCCTGATCTACCTCTAACCTTGGCATAATTAAGTCGTCCATTAATATTTCTATTTGTGCTCTTTTGTGATTTCCACATTTCTCTACTTTAAACAATTTTTTCATAAAAGTTCCAGAATATCTCTAATTTCACTTCAGGGTCTTGTTATTTTCCTTGTTATAGACTCCCTACAACCCTTTATACTTTTTGTTGCCTAAATTGTGTGTTAAAAGTATCGGTGCTTTGGAGTTATTATCAGAAGTAGTTGCTTAAGAATAATCTTTCTAAACTCATGCATATTAAGCAGATATTCCATTATTTTCTGTTTAGAAGTCTGCAGTTGTGCTTCTTCTTCTTCTGTGAGATTCCTTTTATTCTAAAGTACTTTAACCTCTATCAGTCCCTCTAAGTAATTCTTATTACTTAAGTATTTCTCTTTCTCTTTTATTTCTACCCTACTTTTAAACTCCATTTTCATTTTTTCCCAATGAGTAGATCATTTCTGAAAATATTTCTATCTTCCCCAATAACTCTTGAGTAATTTCCACTATCCATTCCTTAAATTCCTCTCTTTTTACCAGGTAGGTATGAAAGCACCAGTGTCTCATTTTTACTTCATCACTTTGCAATTTTATGTTAATTTTTACAGGCGCCTGATCTGAAGCAGTTATTGGACATCTATTGAAGCTTTCAATTAAATTTACATGTTCCTGTGAAGTATAACTTCTGTCTATTCTATCCCGTTTGGGGAATAATATGTAAATTCTGTCGGAGTTCCTAGTACTGAATTCACATCTTCCATACCAAATATTTTCATAAATTTCTTCAGAAATCTACCCTCTTTTTGTTATATTTCTTTCTAGGTCCTTTTGATACATCATCAGTACTGCAAATCAAATTCCAGTCCCTGCATGTAAGTCATATTCCTTGCCGAAAGCTGATTATTTATCCCAAAATTTTGTTAAGCTCAGTAATAGCAATTTTGGTGGAATGTAAATGCAGGCCAGTTTAATTGTCCATTGCCAATCCCCTTTGGTACCACAAGTCTGCCATTATTGTCTTTTTCTCCTTTTCGATCACTGTTGGAGCCCCTCTGTGAATCAAGGTAATTAATCTCTTTTCCCTTTGTCCCTGATATTCTGCAATCCTATTTTTGTCAAATGCACCTGTTCATGTCTTTCCAGATATGTCTCTTACAGCATTACTATTTGTATTCTGCATTTCTTAATGTAATTTAATACTCTTTCCTTTGTGTCTATACCTGTAAGGCTGTTTGCATTCTAGGATAATATGGATGTCATAGCCACTATGATAAAAAGCTATTGTTCCCACCTGTTATACATGGCAGTTTATTTGAGTACGTATTTCCAGGTTGTGTCTTATATGTACACCCTAATATTTGGCAGGCTGATCTTTTATGCATTTGTTTCTTCTCATCTCAACCTATGTGACATTTTTCAAGACTTTTTATTGTAATGACACCTTTAACCAAAAAACTGAATGTGTTAACACTCAAGTGTAAAAGCTTCTTTCCCGTACCTGAGTTAAGTCATTGGCCTTGTTCCATCTTACTGCTAGTTCCTCTAATCAAGTATATTACACTGATCTTTAGCAGAGAGCCAAAATGAATCAAAATTGCCACTACCGAATTCCGCTTTTATTATTATGACTAGCACTCCCCGCTTTCTACTCCAGTTGGAACTGCCCAAAGCTTTCTTTTATCACACCGTGCTTCAGGCAGTTATCAGTTTCTGTATTATACTTCCTTTCCAAGTTTACTACTGCCATATGCAACCACTGTTCTAACCCAATTCAGAAACTTTATTCCTTAATAATATCTAACTTATTCACCTAAATCTCATCCAACGTAATAAAAAGATATCAAAAACAGTATGGCTTTCTGTCCCCCTTCTGGTCATCTCTTTAGTTGGTTTGTTCTAATTTTGTTTCATCAACGTGTTGAGCAGTCCCCTGGCCTCAAACATTCTGCTAGGAAAAGTGCAATGTTTCCTAGTCTACAGATAGGGGATTTTAGGCAATTTTTATTTGTACTAAGATCCTTTCCCAGATGACTCCCAAACATGCTTATCTTTGCAGGGATGTCCTCTTTCACCATTTCATAACCCTTCTCCACTACTGGATAATTACCACAAATGCATACACTTGCCTCTTACAATAGGGAAACCATTCCATCGGTAGGCAGTACAATCCCACAATGCCTGCATTCCCCACAAGTTCTTTCCCCAGGTGATTCACACACACCTCTCCAACCCGAGATGCCCCTTTCACTCTTTTACAGTTCCCATACTCTCAATGGAAAGTGTTACATGTACATGCAGTTGCTTCTAATAAAAAAATGCAAACTGTCTAAACATTTTTTTTCAGTTCAACTACAAATGAAAAATTAAACCAACCATATATAAATCCATCCAGCACAATTTCTTTTTAAGCTATTAGTCCAATGTTCTTGGGAAAAGCAAAATGAAGATTCAGTGTATGAATCTGTTTCTCCATCCACATGCCCTTCATCCTGGGGTGCTATTCCATCATGCTGCCATGGACCCACATTCTCTGCCCTTTGATTTACAGGTTTAACCAACCAGTTCAAAGCCTCATCAGGATTGTTAAAAGTTTCTGTGTAACCATGCAAATAAATCCTAAACACAGCAAGGTATAACATACTGCATCTTATTTTTGTATCTTTACATAGTGTAATTACCTGTGCAAATACACTTCTGTTTCACCTGATCTAATAAGAGAAGTCATGATCCATTAACACTCATCCCCAATCATTAACCTCTGTTTAGGTGCTCATAATCAAGTACGTACCTGTTCTTTTCATCTGGTATGTCAGAAATCTCACAATAATGGGTATTGGAGACAAAGGCTTCTCTCTCAGCAGTCGCCACAACATTCAGTGAGCCCTTTCAGACTGAATCAACTCAAGATCCATCTCTGACCATTCAGTGATTAAATTATGTACTGCTGCTTTACAGTCCTTTTTTTTCCAAACTTTTCTGGCACTCCAACTTACTTTGTTTTTTTTATTTCACTCTATCCCACGTGTCTGCACAGTTGAACTTGAGACAGTCCAGTCTCACTTCAGCTGCCTCCAGATGCACTTTTAACAGTCTCATTTTTTTTCAGTTGATCCTTGGCTTGCACCAGAATGCTCATTTAAGCCCTGCTGCACCTCCTCAGACTTCTTTTCATGTTATAACAGATTTTTCTGCAATGTAATTTTCATCTCTTTGATCTCTCACCATGTTGTTACTAGGGTCTATATCAGATTATTGAACTCTTAAAAGTTTGAACACCATATGGTCGAGACAATATGTTCAGGTTCAAAAATCAAAAAAAAAAAACAAAAAAAAACCCAGAAAAAAACCTACCTGAAAGGTTAAGCCATACTGGAAGATGTTCATCATATTGATCACTCTGCAAAAGCCTTACATACATACATACATACATACATACATACAAATATTTCAAATACGGGCATTAATGCTCTTCTAGGTTGCCAGTATACCAAACACTTGTTCCTGTGATAAGTGTCCAAGCTGTTCTTAAAATGTCTAAACTAGGACTTACTTTAATGTAATTAGGTAGTCTGTTCCATGCATCAGCTACTGTCAGAGAACCAATTAGTACACTTCTTATTCCTATAGAATCTTCTACACAGGTTGTCTGATGATTCTCTAGTTACTAGAGTCTAGTACTTGCTGATAACCCTAAAATTCCCATAGGCAGTTGTCTCTAAATGCCCTGTATACATGAATAAGATTTCCTCTTGGATATCTGTAAGAGACACTGTAAAAGTTCAGATATTTTAGTATTTCATAATAACTTAAATTTTCACATCCATGGATGCCCTTGGTATATTTCCGCTGTACTCTTTCCAGTTTACTCATGCTTGTTTTCTTATAGGGTTTCCATATTGTTATTCCATACTCAAGTTTAGGTCTAATGTAACTAACAAACAATGACTTCATCATTTTTGATTTTAGTCTTTATAAATCTGTTTATACAACCTATAGTTCTATAACTATCATTAACCAATTGGTTGATATGATTAGAAAAACTCATAGCTGAATCTACCCATATACCCAAGCCCTTAAATGAGTCTACAGTTTCAATGACTGTGTGCTGTTTAAAATATTCACCTTTCAATTTATGTCTCCCAAGTCTCACATGCTTAGTTTTTGATGTATTTATCAGCATATTATTCTACTACACAGGTTACATCTTGTCAAGGATATAACAGCCAGCCAGCTTCCAAAGCTACAGGGCATCTTCCACGTGCCAAAACTGTCAGGCAGCTCAAGTTGAGTTGACTAAAAGACAAGCATGGGTGCAAAGCCTTCAGAGCTTTACTGCCACCAAACAGTATGCTCCTGGAAAGCTTTCATGGATCGATGGTTGGCTTGGTGCTGATCCTTCTTAGGGGGGAAAACTTCCATTTTCTAAATGTTGGTATTTTATCATGTTCTTCCTCAGGAAAGTTATTTTAAAGCTAGGACTGTGTGTTTTAATGGACTGCCATGATACTTTGTCGTACTTTTAAATGGGAGCACTTTTTTCCTGTCAGTTTAAAAGTTGTGTAAAGTAACTGAAAACCAGTTTTTCTGTGAGGAAATTGTTTATTTTACTTTTTGGGGACTCGCAAAGTGTTTTAAAGTGACTTTTTGCTATGTTTTCTGTGAAAAAAGTGACTTTTAAAGAGTTGTAGTTTTTACCAGCATTTGCTGCTCGTCTTCCCTGGGAGAGAGATATTATCTTCGGCTTGACCATGGAACAGTCTGCTGGTCCCATGGTCAATCCTTCTTCCAGCCACAAAATAAAAAAAAGTTAAGAAACTAGCCTTTGCCACTATAGCTGGATAGCAATTTGCCTCAGCCACAAGGTGACTCTGCTGCGGCCATTTCTTGTACTTGACACCACTCATCTTTTTCTCCAGGTCCCTCTGGTGTAGCACTTACAGTTACTGTGGACCAGGGGTTAACCATGTCCTGTGTAGCTTTTGGGATCCCTGGAGTGGGCAAGAGGGAGGCATTCATGTTGGTCCTGTGAAATAGAACAAGGAAAACATTCCTGTTGTGTCAGAATGCAGTACCCATCCCTGGGGAAGCTGCTGCTGCAATTAGTAACACAGTTAGCCCCATTTTTGCCTGTCCTAAGAAATAGAAAACTAAGCATATATGTAGTCCTCCTAAATTTTTGGTAAACGGGAGTATTTTTCTGGGTCTGGCTCGGGGTTTAATTAAGGTTGTTGACCCTACTTGTAAAGTAGTTTCTGGTAAAAGAAAGGGGTGCTCAATTTCCTGAAGAGATTCAAGACTCAGCATTTTCTTCTCATGGGGAAAAATCTTCATTAAACAATTTAGTCTCTTCTGTTGCACAGGTCACTATTCATTGTTTACAGTGTGTGTATGATTCTGTTGATGTTTCTTCCAGGGCTATGGCCATTGGTACTGTTTTGAGGATGTTTGCATGGCTTCATTCTTAGAACCTCCCATATGATGTGAAAAAGGTGATTTTAAATTCCTCTTTGTTGAGAGAATTAGGTTTTAGTCCCTATGCTGCAGAGGTGATCAAAAAGTGTGATGCAAGGAGTACATTTATCCAGGGGAATCTGTAAGATTATTCAGCTCTCCTTTTCCAAATTTTCTAAAGGATTTTCTAACTGCTCATCTATTTTTGACAAAAAAGCAGTCTCAACAAAATAGAGGTAAACAGATGTTTAAGAGGAAATGGCAAAGGGGTTCCAAAAAGAAGCCTCGTACCTCCTAAAACCAACGACAGTGCAACACAAAATGACTGACTGTTCAAGAGCCTTGTGACCTCCACCCACTCTGAGACTCTGGGAGGGTGGCCTAATGGTTAAGGTGTTTGCCTTACAAACACAAGGTGCAGGGTTTGAGTCTCACAAGGGATAATTGCCTAGGCTTAAAATGGCTTGCAAGGGCAGTAAGCTTAGTACTAATCTATGAACCTAATCTATGAACCTATGAATCTCCATTTTTCTGTTTGGCAACAGATAGTTTCAGACAAATGGGTTCTGAGGATCATTCATCAAGTTTACAGATGGCAGCAAGGAAATTCCTCCTTTCCAGGGAGTAATTACTGTTTTGTTTCCACTGGTTCTTCATCACATGCTGCCCAAGGAGAGAAAGAACCAGCTCCTCCTTCTCAGGTGAGGAAAGGTTTTTATTCAAGGATGATCTTGGTGGCAAAGATAGAAATTGATTGGAAACCATAGGAGGTTACTCATATGATCATAAGAGGTTACAAGTCTATCGATCCAGAGGTCATTTCAAGCCTAGCAGTTTCATCCCAGTGTAATACTATAGTTACTTTAGTCAATACACAGGATTGTATTTAGTAATGACTACCCATGTCCAGAAGGGTTATGGGCACTCTCTCCAATAAGAATTCACGATGCTTCATCCACTCGTCCAGGTTCCTTTTGAACAGTGTCATAGAAGTGCTCTGCTTTACATAAATTGGGCGCCTATTCCAAAGATGTGGAGGACACGTCTATCCCTCCAGTAAGTCCTGTTAAAATCGCAGGCCATATTTAGGTCCTTGGAATGGGTCACTCTAGTCCCGTTTGATTTACAGATGTGCAGCAGGTTTGTTAGGTTTGGGTTAGAGATTGCTCTGTAAGCCAGGCATAAGTCTCCCCTAAGAAGTCTGTATGATACTGAGTATAATGGCAGGGAATTTAGTTGGTCTGTATAAGGCATGTGCTGGAGTCCCTTGATCTTCTTAGTTAGAAACCTCTGAGGTCTCTCCAGTTTCTGCAGGTGCTTTGTGCGGTACATACTGAAAGAGACGTTATACTGTATTATGGACCTGATTAGTGATGAATATTGAGGGGTTATAACCTCTTTTGCTTTAGAGGCGATGTCTTTGCTAATCAAGTGTGCTACATAGAAAACCTTTCTTACCACAATAGACACATGGTGGTCAAAGTTAAAGTTGTAGTATACTTGTAAATCCCACATCTCTTACCACTACATAGGGACATAGGGTAATGTTATTAATTTGATAGTGTGAAGAGACATTTTTTACCGAAGGGAATGATGATGCATTTCTTTGCATTCAGTTTGAGATAGTGACTAAGACACCAGTCATTCATCTGTGTAAGACCCTCCTGAAGTATACTGACATCATTTGGGGATACAGTACTTGCACTCAGTTTGCATTTGACTGCAAATTTGGTCAGCCACAGCCCCTTAATTTTGGCCTAAACATTTGAGAAGTATATACCAAATGTTAGGGGGCCTGGCATTGACCCTTGTGGCAACCCATTGGTGACAGGCTTGCTGATTGATGTGGAGTCGCACACTTCAATAGGGTGTGACCAGTTTGTGAGCCAGTTGGTAACCCATCCTACAACAAAGGGTTTTACATTCAGTTTGCTAAGTTTATCATTAATGTCAGAGTGTGGGATTGTGTCAAAGGCCTTTGCCAAGTCAAGGTGTGCTGTTTGTACAGATTTCCCTCGTCAGTGGCCTTGGTGACATTTTTGAAGAAATCCACCAAATTTAACAGGCAGGATCTGCCGTTGACAAAGCCAAATTGGGTTAGATCCAGGGTTTGGAGGTCACCTATGTCTTTATTTATGAGGTCCATGATGATACATTCCATGACTTTACAGATGAGGCTGGTCAGACTTATGGGTCTGTAATTCCCTGGGTCTGTTGCTAAGTCATCTTTGTGGAGGGGAATAACTGTTGCTGTTCTCCATTCCGCAGGAACAAAGCCTGTGATTGAACAGGGTACTTGGTGTGTGGGACATCCATGTGCCTCACTATGAAGTTTCCAATGACAAGAAAATGTGGTTATTGAGTGTTACACCTTAAGGGCTTGGTAGATGTGTCCTGGGTGCTGTGCAGTTATAGCAGTCTTTTGTTTTTGGAGGTCTCCGGTGTTTCAGTAAGTTTTTTGAGAGAATCTCCACGTATGTTAATTTATGTGCATGAGTAGTGGTGGTTGAGTTGGCAACATCTTCTGTGTTACAGTTTTGAGTGCAAGAGAGCAGGGATTCAAGATTCTTGGTGTAGATACATCTGTCACACTCTGTACTCGAGTGAGCTATTAGTAGAGAGTTGTTAGTGTACATGAGGCAGTTGATACACTTCCTCAGGAGTCCCAAGTCAACAAGCCTGGCAAGAGAAACAAGGGTAGTCCAACTGTCCATAATGCTAGGTTTGAAGAACTGTTATCACAAAGGTGTTGCTTTCTAGGAGGTGCACTGTAAATGGGTATTTTTGATGGGGTTTTTGTCTGGTGCTTTAATAGGTCACAGCTCATTAGCAGTACTTCTTAGACCAGGGATGTACTGAACATGAGGACTACACTAATGTACTACAGCTATATCTAAGGGAAAATTGTCGAAATTATCTGTCTGACTGTGGCACACAGTTGTGCGGCAGTGCATGGGTTTGCGCAATGCACAACAAGCAGAAACCTGCTCAAAAGCAAGGCTTAAAGACC
The DNA here is from genome assembly GCF_019279795.1 of Protopterus annectens. Classification (NCBI taxonomy): domain Eukaryota; kingdom Metazoa; phylum Chordata; order Ceratodontiformes; family Protopteridae; genus Protopterus; species Protopterus annectens. The sequence goes on from NC_056726.1 coordinate 379,809,024, forward strand.
AGAAGCTAAAAATGTGAAAAACTTAAAAAAACAAATGAGGGTGCTTACTGCAAGCCTTAGACCAATCACCCTTCACCAGACAGGTTCCAGTCGGCACACTTCTCTCACAAGGGTGCAGAAGGGCCCCTTCCAATCAAAGATGGCTTGGAAAATGTACTCAGAATACAACAGCCACTACAAACAGACCCAGATGCAGCTAACCTGTATCTGAACTGTGCTACAGCTACTAGCTACACCAGTTTAGGTGGGGAAATGCTACAAAATGTTTTAAACAGCAGAAAAACAGCAGTGAGACACAAAAAATGTTTTAAACAGCAGAAAAAACAGCAGTGAGACACTAAGATATGTTTTAAATGACAGAAAGCAAGGAGACACAAAAGAATGTTTTAAACAGTAAACAAATCAGTTATTTAAAACACCGCTTGGTGGAAAAACAGAACAAATGGAACAGATGTGTTGCAAACAGTGAAAAGTAGCAACAGTTACTTTGCAAACAGTAAAACTAGCAAAAATGCTTTGCAAACAGTGAAAACAGCAACAGAATATGATTTAACATGCACAGTAAGACAGACAATTGCAGTACAAACAGTGCAGTTTAGTCTGCAGTATTAAATGCAGCATTAAGTAAGCAGAACACGATAAAAAGTGCAGTAAATACTATATTCAAGCAAAAAAAAACAGGCAATGTATGTTTTTTGCAAATCTCAGAAGCCTCTAGTTGTCTGGTATCTCAGCTCAGAATTATGGCTGGTAGCCCACCTCAGTTTAGCTCGGATCTTTCTTTCCTGATAGTGCCCAAATTCAAAATGATGTCACTTCACATCCTGTAGGCTCTTATTCCACTTTCAAGTTTCCTGGTAACATAGACTTAAAAGATGATTATCATTGGATCATCTAGACTTCAAACATTTCTTAAGTTTTTTTTTCTTTGTCTCTGGATCATATTGTCAGTTCTCTGCCTTACCCTTTGAACCATTCCCTGCATCAAGAGTGTTTATAAAGTGTCTAGCTCCAGTTGTAGCTCATTGTATTCCACAGGGTATCCACATTTTTCCATATTTGCACAGATCACTTGTCTTTGCGGAGTCCTTCTTAAAGTGTCAGTAATACCTCTATTGGGTAGGAGATCTCATGCAAAAGCTGGGACTCCAAGAAAACATTCCAAAGTCATGTTTAACTCCTTCACACAGGATTGTGTTCTAGGGGTCTCAATTAGACACCTCAATTCAAAGAGCTTTTCTTCCACAGGAAAAGATAGATCTATATCTAGATCTGTTTCTATGGTTTTCCACTCAAACTTTAGTCACTGTGAGGGAATACCTCTGGATTTTGGGTCTCATGGATTCTGTGATTGTCATGATACCTCTGGCAAGACTCCAAATGAGAAAGATACAGTGGTATCAGAAATCTCTCTGGTCCCAGCATCAACACTCTTTGCCTTTTCAAATCTCAGTGCAGGGGTTGTCAGAAAAGAAATCATTTGGTGGAGACAACGGATATCCTCACCCCAGACACCTTGGACTTTGCTTGGGGAGCAGTTTCAGAAGGAATAAAAGTGCAGGGTGTGTGGGACACCAAGAACAGATGCAAACACATAAGTAACAAAAGAGATGATTACCCTGATCAAGGTACTCAACTCAACCCCAGGACCTCTTCAGGTTGTTACAGACAATACCAGAGTCATGTAGTACATCAACAAGCAGGACGAACCCAGTTGTACCCCCTTTGCAGACTAGACATATTAGCCAGGGATATAGCTTCAGAGTGCAGTCTCACTCTACAGGTGTCATAAATTCCATCAGAAAAAATTGTGTGGCAAACAAGTTGAGCAGGACAAGAGCAGAGTCTCACAACTGGAAATTAGATCGGGGGGGGGGGTCTTCCAAGATTTGATACATCTGTGGGGAGCTCCTCAAATAGACCTCCTTATTTCCTGTCTGAACAAATCACCATCAGGATTCTGTTCCAGGACTCCATGCAAGGTGGCCTGGAAGACAGATGCCTTTTCTTTTCCTTTAACAGGAAAATGCTAAAAGGACATCATACTCAATTATGGGCCTGATTAGTGATGGGGATAGAGGGGTATAACCTCCTTTGCTCTAGAGGCAGTGCCTTTGCTAATCAAGTGTGCTACATACAAAGCCTTACTTACTGCAATAGACACATGGTGGTCAAAATTAAGGTCGGAGTATACTTGTGATCTCAGATCTCTTACCAGTTCGTAGGGACATAGGGTATTGCTGTTAATTTGATAGTGTGAAGGACATTATTTTTAATGAAGGGAATGATGATGCATTTCTTTGCATTCAGTTTGAGACAGTGACTAAGACACCAGTCGTTGGTCTGTGTAAGATTCTCCTGAAGTATACTGACATCATTTGGGGATTCAGTAATTACACTCAGTTTGTATTCGTCTGCAAACTTGGTCAGCCATAGAGCCTTAGTTTTGGCCTGAACTCTTGAGAAGTGTATACCGAACAGTTGGAGACCCAGCACTGACCTTTGTAGCAACTCTCTGGTGATAGGCCTGCTGACTGATGTGGGGTCACCCACTTTAATAGGGTGTGACTGGTGTATGAGCCAGTTGGCAACCTGTCCTACACCAAAGGGTTTTACATTCAGTTTAAGTTTATCGTTAATGTCAGAGTGTGGGATTGTGTCTAAGGTCTTTGCCAAGACAAAGTATGCTGTGAGTACAGATTTGCCCTTGTCAGTTGTCTTGGTCACATTTTTGAAGAAATCCACCAGGTTTAACAGGCCGAATTGGGTCGGATACAGGGTTTGGAGGTCATCTATATCTTTATTTATGAAGTCCGTGGTGATACGTTCCATGGCTTTACAGATGAGGCTGGTACTCAACTCTCTCAGTCATCTTTGGTCCCCAGGACCTCTTCAGGTTGTTGCAGACAATACCAGAGTCATGTTGTACATCAACAAGCAGAAAGACTCAGTTGTACTCCCTTTGCAGACTAGACATATTAGCCTGGGATATAGCTTCAGAGTGCAAGCTCATTCTACAGGCATCATAAACTCCATCAGAAAAAACTTGTGTGTCAAACAAGTTGAGCAAGGCAGACTCTCAAAAATGGAAATTAGATCAGGGGGTCTTCCAAGATTTGATCCATCTGTGGGGAACTCCTCAAACAGACCTCTTTATTTTCTGTCTGAAGAAATCACCTGTCAGGATTCTGTTCCAGGACTCCATGCAAGAATGCCTGGAAGAGAGATGCCTTTCCTTTTCCTTGGAAAGGAATATTCCTATTTGCTTTTTCCATCCTTTCCACTTATGTCCACGGTACTTTTGAAGATTTAGAAGGTATCCCCAAGATCATTGTGACTCTTGCAGCACAGGCAACAGTGGTTTTCCTTCTTTTGAAAGTATCCAGGGGCAATTACGACAAGCTTCCTCACATATCTGGTCTAATCACACAAGAACAGGGGTGTTTGATACATTTTCCCATCAGTCAGCTTTAGTTGACTGCCTGAATTATAAGGTATTAATTCCTTTTAGGCATCTGTTTACTGAGGATGTGCAGCAGGTACTAACAGAGGCAAGAAAGCCTACTACCAGAAAATCATATATTAGCAAATGGAAAAGGTTTTCTAGTTGGTGCCAACAACATAACCAGCACCCATTCAGGGCTAGTTATTCTCTGGTTTTACAATATTTGTATGAATTGCAATCCTATTGCCTTTCTTATTTCTCTATCAATTTATTTTCATTTATTTATTTTACATTTTTTTACTGGGGAGGTCTGACTGTCCGTTTTCAGCAAAGGCCTGGGGAGAAAAGCTCCAGAACAATTGCTAACATACTATACGTAAGATATTTACATGAGAAGCCTCGGTGGTGCAGCGGTAGCGTTGTTGCCTCACAGCAAGAGGTTCTCCTGTTCGATTCTCGGCTGGAGTGCCTTTTGTGTGGAGTCTGCATGTTTTCCCCGTGGTCGAGTGTCATTCGAAAGACATGCGTGAATGGGCATGCCTTCATTGAAGGTTGGGCATCAGGCTGGCAATTCGGCACAATAAAAACCTACTGCCAGTCATTAGCGGACCGGAGTTCCGCTGTGGTGATCCCTAACTGGGAAAAGCCGAAAAGACAAACAACAACATTGTGGTTTATACATACAGTTATAAAATATAGCAGATAATAGCATATGATTGCATAAGATATTTACATAAGCATAGTGGTTTAGACATGCAATTAAAAGTATAGCAGGTAGTAACATGATTGTTGTTCATACAGTATGTTTAGTAGAGATAATTGTGAAGATGGACTGAAGATAAGACAAGAAAGGAAAAACTAAAAAAAAAAAAAAAAATACAACCCAGATAATCTTGAAGATGTAATGAAGATAAGAGAAGAAAGGAAAAATAAAAAAAAATACTAGCCAGTTTGTCAAAGGAGGAGAATATAGACAAGTTCATATGAGGTTTATTGACATTTTAAGGGAAAGCTTATCAACTTAGTCTAGGGGATAGTTAGTGGGTATAGATGGGACAGTAGGGAGTAGGCGGTGGCGAGTTTGTAAGTAATGTGTGATAATATGTAGTACATCTGTGGGAGTTTTAAAGAAGAGGTTGGATAGTGGGTAGGGGAAAGGTGTTAGAATATGTCAGCCAGGTGCTAGGCAGTTGCATTTCCAGCAGTTGTTTAGATCGGAAATAAGCTGTTTTTTGAAGATGGTTTTGTTAGGTTGTACCCTGATTTGTAGTGGTAGAGAGTTCCAAGTCTTGGCAATATTGCTAGAATACAGGGAGTCACCAGAGCTGTAATGGCTTTTGGAGATTGCGATTAGTGCCTTGTTAGTGGATCTGAGTTCTCAGTTGTTGGAGTAGAGGATGATAAGGTCTTGTAAGGCTGGAGTTTTGTCAGGCTGGTACAGTATTTGGTGAGCTAGAAGAAGTTGGTTTAGAGCTAAGGTGTTTGGGAGTTCCAGCCAGGAAAGCTGTTTTAGGGTTTGACAGTAGTGGGTGCAGTAAGAGGAGTTTGTGGTGAATTTTGCTATTTTTTGTAGATGGGTATGAGCTGGGGTAACTTTACTGTTGCTGGTTAGGAAGTTTTTACATCTGTAAAGAGTACCTAGTTTTTTGTTGATTTTAGTTATTGTATGTGCTATGTGTCTGTCACATTTCATATTATTTCAATAATGACCCCCTAGTAATTTGGGTTGTGTGATGGGGAGATAGGGGTATTATCTGATGCAGAAATAGAGAATGGGGGAGTAGGTACTGCTGCTTTGGAAGGATGGAAGAGCATAAGTTGGGTCTTTTTTTAGGATTTAGTGTTAGCTGGGAGTTTGTTAGCCAGGTTCCAGTGGATGTAAAGGCTTGTTGGAGGGTGGGGGCAGAGCAGGTTAAGGTGGAGTCATCAGCATATTGAACCAGGTTTGCTAGATGGGTGGCTTTGTGAAGATTATTCGTAAATGTAGTGAAAAGTAGGGGTCCTAGGACTGATCCTTGGGGTACTCCTAGTTTTACAGGAAGTAGGAAGAAAAGGGATTTTTTCCATTGAACAGCTTATTGGCGTTGGGAGAGATGGTCTTGAAACCATAATAGAGTGAAGATAGTTTTAATTCTGAGAGTGATGTTCGAAGTTTTGTATGAGAGACTGTATCAAATGCCTTTGATAAGTCACGGAAAACTGCAGACACTGGTTGGCCGTTGTTGTGTTGCATATTTACTAGGTTACTAAAATAGATGAGTGCAGTGGTAGTGCTATGGATTGGGTGGAATCCGTGTTGAATTTTGGCAAGAAGATTGTTGGAGAGCAGATGTGTTAGGATTTGGGTGTGGATACATTTTTTCAGTATTTTCGCCAGTGGGGAAAGTATAGCTATAGGGCATTAGTTTGTTAGGTCAGTGGAGGTGCCCCCTTTGTGTACTGGCATAATGTAGGAGATTTTCCAGAGAAGTGGCACCTTTTGTTCTGAGAAGGATCTGTTAATGATTATAGAGACTGGGTAGGAAATGGATTTGGCGGGTATTTGTAGGAATTTGGCAGGTAGTTTGTCTCCTGCTAGGGTGGCGGGTTTAGGTTTGGTTAGGTGTCTATAGATGGTGTAAGTTGGTACAGGTTGAAGGGTGAAGGAGTTGGGTTAAGGTTCATTTATCAGCCATTTCAGCATGTCTGCTCATGGATCCTCCTCTTTCAATGAGCTTTGCACAAGAGTCCTCCAAGTAAACTTATGGCCACTCTTTGTGATCTTAATGTTGTGATAGAAAAGCTAACACTTGCTTCATTTGAACTAATGAACCTGGCTGACTTGAGGTTCATAACATGGAAAACAGTTTAACTGATTTCTCTGACCCCTGCAAGAACAGTATATGAGTTGCAAACTCTTATGTTGAGTCAACCCTATCTCATTTTCCACAGGGCAGGGTTTCTTTGAGAAATAATCCTTCTTTTGTGTCTAACATGGTATCCGGGTTTACATTAAGCCACACTAACCATCTCCTCGTTTTCTTTCCTGAACCTAAACATGAGGGAGAAAGGATACACCATACACTGGGTGTCCACATTCAACTACTATTGTGATAGAACTAAATCATTCAGATCTTTGCATTATTTTTTTTATTTTTTGAAGGGGCAACCTGTGTCAAAACAAACTATTTCCAAATAGTTGTCTAAGGCTATTATCTTTTATAGGATCATAGATGAATTCTAGGCTAACTTTGAAGAGCCATTTAAGCCTAGCCAATAACCCATGATAAGAATCAATCTCTGTAGCTTGTGCCTATGGGGTGAAAATCTTAACCGTTATGCCAAACCCATCCACCAAAATTCATCCACACTGCAGTGTAGTGCCCCATACAATTAATCATTTAGTATTTACATATGATAATATCAGTCTGCTGACTATTACAAGCTTAGGCAATAACTAGAAGTTAGAATTAAACCTGTACCTTGCATCTGAGAGGTTAAAACCTTAACCATTATGCCAACCTCCAACTCCTCTTTGTTGTACTCACCATAAGAAAACTATTCTAGACAGAGTCAAGGCCCACTGTATCAGGGCCATGGCTTCATCTACAGCTGTTTGGAAAGGGTTGGATTCTGGAAGTAGTCTATAAGTTGCTCTATAAGCTGCTACTTGGTCCTCTGTACTGTAGTTGCAGGTCTGGCTTTGCTTGGACTATTCTCCAGGGGCTCCTAAACTCTTCTACTTCCACCTCCCAAATGTAGTAAGCTAGGGTACTGTCTACCCATATCGGTAAGACTACTACAGCAGTTATCAGTATGCTGAACGTAGTACAGGTGTGTAAGTAAACTTACCATAACAGTGAATGCTACCATGATCACTGCTGCAGTAGCTACTCCTTCCCTCCTGCCCCTCCCCTTAGTTTTTGGTGTGTATTTTATACCAAGGTGTGGACATTTATATTTTGTTGTTCCTAGCTGTGTTCTTTCAGGGCTCAGCCTTCCTCTCTCTGGTGGCAGAAAAGCTGTGAAGAGCTTGGTGCCCGGACTTGTCTTTTAGTCAGCATAGCTTGAGCTGCCTGACCATTTGGGCTTGTGGAAGGTGCCCTGAAGGTCTGTAAGCTGGGTGACTGTTATATCCTTGGCAGGATATAACCCATATAGCAAAGGCTACTGCAGCAGTGATTTTTTAAACATCTACTATTATGGTACGATTACTTACAGAACTGTACTTTCCCTACTCTGCCTTATTTTGTTTTTATCACTACAGTCTTGATTTTCTCCTTCTATTGTGGTTAAACTTCCTAAACTTTATGTATTTCTATCACCTTCAAAGGTACCTCATTAATGAAATGGTTTATTTTCCTTCATGTTTAGGTTTACATATTAGTTTCACATAAAAACTTTTCTGTTGTACAAGTCTGATGCATCCCCCCCTGCTCCTACATACAGTCTTCATTACTGTTAGCATGAAAGCTCTTGTGAGGCTCTGACAGAGGTTTACAAACACATACCAGCTAAAACACAGCATTATGTTACTATCTTCTTTGTTACAGCAGGAACAGTGGTCTGTTTGGAATGAGATCTGTGCTTACATTATTTTTATTTACTTATTAACTGGGTAAGTGAAATGGGGTTTGACTATGACTACTTGGAAAAGACCACAAATGAAGCTTTTTTTCTGTCTTGTCAAATTATTACAGATGGAACCTTGTCCTATAAAGTTTTATTTATTTATTTGCTTACATTTGTTTACTGGGATAGTCCAATTGGGCTAGCAGCCCTTTTTCAACAGAGGCCTGGGGGGGGGGGATCCCCCCCCAAAAAAGAAAAGATAATATAAAAGTACAAAAACAGGAAATAGCAATATACAGAATAAACAGTATATATAAATGAAAGGAATTAATATTAATAGCAGAATTAACAAAAATAATTCATTCACAATGTATACAGAGATTAACAAAACCAACAAAACTTTTGTCAGATACATGCTATATGCATCAGCAGTGTAAAAAAAGTGGAAATGAAAGTGGAGAGGGTAAGAAGAGCTTTATTAAAAAGGAACAATTAGTAATGTGAAGAAGGTAGAGAAAAGGTTAAGAGATCTTATAGGAAGACTGAGTAAAGGCAAAGTGAAGACTGAGAAAAGATAAAGTTATCCAGGGGAAATACAGGAGCAAAGCCAGTTAATAGTTAGATGTTCTTTAATAAGGAGTTTGCATTTGGTGGTAGTAGAGGAATTTAAACCTGTCAAGTAGTTTTCCAAATTACACAGTTCATTGTAAGCAGGGGTGCTTCAAACTTTATAAATAAAATGAGGACCATTGTTACTGCTGTTATGAAAAAAAATCTATATTAGATCTACAGAATCTGGGGAAATGCCAAAAAAGTGGTTTATAGAAAGCTGCATTTCCGTTCAGCATCTCCCAAGACTCATTAATTCTCTTTCATTGTATACAAAGGAATTAAATATCCTATTTTAAAAGTTATGAATAACCTTACATTAGTGAGAACATTTTTTATTTACTTTAGTTGACTGGGATAATGTCACTAGGTCTCAGCCTATTTTCAGGGGAGAATTCCAGTGGTATTTTTTACATACTGGGATACTTTTGGCTATTACACTTAGTGAGATTCCCTTAGTCTTTTCTGTAAGCGTCATGGAGTTTTTAACATTCTCTTAAACTATCACCAAGTTAGGCACCTAGGACTTTAGTTTAGCATATGATCTGAAGAATGCACTGAAGGACTGTAGTCCTCAACCCCAACCCTGCATTGCAGTGTCAGCATTGGAAGAAGAAGAATCTAAGCACCTGGTGAGGATTATATCTATTCCGTTTTCATCTTTCTTTATTTGTCAGCATCATAGAATATGTGGACTATAGGATCCTCCTCAAATACCTGCATATCCAATGTGAAATTTCAGCAGTTCTCACCTGCTTTGCCTTTTACTTGGTTGGTTCTCTCAGGGGTTGATTTCAGGTATAAGTACTTCTAATAGTTAACCACATATTTGCATGGTTCTGCAGGCTTTGATTGTGATTGTACTTTTCTTCATAGTGTATTTGTTTCCACTTAAAGAGGCTTTGTTCGAGAGGTCCAAAATATTACTGTTACCTGGATTTGCCACTTGTTCTTGTTCTTTATTCAGATAATAGAAAATAATTTGCTTCTCAAGTTTAGAACGTTGGTGTATTTTTTTCTTTTTTTTTTTTTTTTTGTTATTGGGGTGAATCCAGTAGGTGCAAGTACCCATTTTCAGGTGTGATTCAGAAACCTTGTCTTGTTAATTGAATTGTCCCTCTCCTGTAGCCATTTAAAATGTTGGGACCTGCTAGAACAATTAATAAACATGAAGACTGAATAGCTGAAAAATAGACTTGCATGTACCAAATCTAAGTGGCCATTTCCCAGAATACTCCTTTTTCTCCAAGATGTGTTGTTCTTGAAGTTGGTATATACAAGTTTGGTGGTTGTGGGGGGGGGGGGGGGGTTGGGCTTGCCCTCTGCAAAAAAAAAAAAAAAATTAAAGGCAAAGATTGGTGTTTGGAATTTGCTCTTGTCTTGTTTTTACAAACGTTTCTTCCCCAGCTTGATGGCACTGTGCATTTCCAGTGATGACATTTCAATAAGATGCCGAATTGTCCTGGGTAACATGCAAAATTAGAGGACCTGGTGTCAGATTTTATAAAATTATCATATTTCCATTTTGGGAAAATGTGCAGAGTTATGCACCTGGAACTACATTTTGATCTTGACAGAATAATTTGTGCACTGGTTTCTTCCTGACTTGATTACAACAGTGCTGTGTACATGGAGCTGTTTGCCACTGAACTTGACCACCTGCACCAGCGGCAGACCTCTGCAGTCAAGGTGTTGGCTAGAACATCTCAGTGCAGATGTGGCATCCAAATGTTATGGTAACTGCCCTGGCTCCCAGTTGTGTCTCAGTCATTTTTAAAATCTTGACTCTAATGCTTTGATCACTGCATAATCAAGTTCCTCTCTTCTTTCTTAAAAAAACGGTTTTGTCTGCACAGTTATTTGTCAGCTTCAGTCACTGCTGAGGGCTGTTGGTAATTCCATGGATATGGCTAGAAACAGTTGGTCATTAATATTTTTCTTAATTAGCACCATACTGTTTTAAATTAAATCACATGTCACAGAGTCTTCATTTGGGAGATCTGTACAGGGCTTCCTGTTTAGGAAGGCATACCTTAGTCTGAGGATGAGACATCTAGTCTGGGGGTGAGACTAGGGTTGCCAGCTTTCTTTGTGGCTAAAACCAGATTAAGGTCACGCCCCTCGCATCACCCATAACTCCACCCATTCCCACCCCCTGTCCCATCCATGACCCACCCATTTTGTGACATCCCCATTGCATCAGCTGATGGGAACGCCCTCTTTTTCTGTTCCGGATGCCTGCTTTCAGCCAATTTCTCCCCAGTTGCCATAAATACACACTACTGCTACACAATAGCACAGTGTTGTAATAGAGACACTCAACAGTACATGCCACACTACTGCTCCACAATGGTACAGTATTGGAATAGCAACACCACAATAGCATACAAGACTGTAGCTATAAAAGGACACATGGAGGCAGTACTGATGATTGGCACTGACACTCATGGTGATACGCATTGAATGTGTCATGGACAATTCAAGGGAACTAGGCCATGTGGCCATTTATGCCTTGCCATATATCCACACTTCAACCTTACGACCTCACCTCACTTTTCCAGGGAGAAATATCTCAATCATTCTGGGGATGAATTTATAAATATTCATCTGTTTGTCTCAAAGGAAAATAGTGTACCACATTGCATGAACTGGAGTGAAAGATTCTTGCAGTGAAGGGGTTACCATTGTGTGACAAATTTGTCTCTCCACCAAGAATTGGTTATTTTCTAAAGCAGGCTCAGATCTCTGGTCCTAATGAATTCTGGGCTGTTTAATTTGTAGAGATATTAGTGGTCTTAGACTAAAGGATCCATAATGGCACAAATCCCACATAAAGAGTCTACAGGGCACCAGATACAGGGACAGAGCCTACAGGCTCTTTTGGTAGCTAAGGGAATTTAGGTCTGTGTTATTTTTGTTAGGAATCTCTGTGGTCTCTCCAACTGTCTCTGTCCAGTAGGTTACACCCCAAAGAGTGGAGTGTATTCTACAATGTGCCTGGTCAGTGCACAATAAAGAGAAATATGGACTTCTTTGGATATAAAGGAGATGCCCGTTGTGATCAGCTGTGTCAGAGAGAAGGATTTCCTAACCACTGATGTAGCATGATGATCAAAGAGATGGAATTATTTACTCATTTTCCATGGCCTGTCAGAACATTGTCACTTAGGAGAGGAGTGTTTTCTGTAATATAAACTGGGTTTAGGGATTGTTTACCAAATTTGACAATACTGCACTTTTCAGAATGTAGCTTTAGCTCATTTCCTGTGCACCGGCTATTAACACGTAACTTAAAGTTGTATTTTCTACCCATCAGAAAGGGGTTTGAGGATGATACCCATTTTATAGTCATAGAGGTCACCTGTTACCCACATGCTCTCTGAGGATGCAACTGCCACCTTCACTCTTTGGATTATGTCTCACAACCATTTTGCTATCTTTCTAAGTACATAAGGATCAATTTGGAGCACATTTAGCTTGTTAATTAATGTTAGCATGTGCAATGGCTTGTGTTACTCTCAAAAAGAATGCATGTATGTACATATGTAAGTTATCTTTTATTTATTCATTTGATGTTTGTTATCCAAAGTAAGGGACTGACCCTTTAAGGGCCCACTCAACCACTGCCTCAAAAAGACAGTACAGAAATGATGATGACTTTGAAAAGAAAATGCAACAAAGTACAAACAGTGAAATACTAGCTAGGCTTAAAATGGCTCGCAAGGGCAGTTAGCTTAGTACTAATCTATGAACCTATGTGTTCATGTTTAGTAGAAAATAAGAGAAAAAAAATAAAAAGTTCCAGTTCAGAGGTAAAAAAGTGTGGGAAGCAAAAAAGGAAAGGTGGAGCAGAATGAAGAAGCAGAGCCCTACCTTACATGATGGTTAGAAAATGATAGCAGATGCAGAGGTAATTCAATTAAAACAACAACTAGAGGGACAGGACATGAAGAAGTACAAGAAAGTTCCCAGTGTCCCAAAATGGATCACTGAGGAGTGGCTAAAGAACCGTTTGAAGGCGAAAGTTGTAATCTGACACACCACTGAACAATTTGGATTTTATAGTGGAGATGTCCAATGATCTGGGGGGGAAATTACAAATAGGTGGGAGCCCTGAAGTACATCTTATGCAAATAACACCATGGCAATGTGAAACCAAATAGATTTTGGTTGGCTGGTGTTAAACAAGGTGAGAGAAGGTTATTTGTCTGCAGTTTACTACAGAGTAAGAGAGTATAGTGGTGTTGGGGAAGGGTGCCCCCTGAGATATCATTTTCCCATTACTGTAATGATTACTAGCTGTTGATGACATTTGTTAGGAAAATGCTGTTTAATCATACAGAGGAAGTGTGGGAGAAAGGCATATGTAGAGCTGGATCAACTAGTCCAGAAAGAACTGAAAAGGCAAGCATGTAGGTAAATTAACAACAGGCTATATAACTCTCCCATCTGATTAAGCAGACAAAAAGGGACAAATCCAGGTTGATATTCCCAGAATAATGGGACATGGAGAGAGAAACACTGACTATACAGAGGCACTGAGAAGCATAGAAAAAGACTACAGCAAGTAGATGAGCAAATCATGAGAGAACTAACAACCAACGAGGAAGGAGAGCATCAGAAAACAGAGTGGGTAATCATAGTAATAGGGAATGACAGACTACAAGAGTGCCAGGATTAGAACAAGCAGAAGGGAATACCATTTATACTAAGCAAAAGCAATCAATCTGTAGACAATTGTATACCTAGCCAGTAACCAGACAGTAACACTGTACCTTATGTCTGTGAGTTAAACCATCCAGGATATCAGCAGCCATAGCGATGCTGGCTTCTGCTATGCCTTCCCCGTTTGACGAAGTTAAATAACATCCAAAGTCGAACTGCTGTCTGATGCTCACTTGCATTCTGAAAACGCTACATTCCCCTTCCCTGTTTGAAAAGTTAAATGCTGGCTTCCGGTTCCCGCTCACACTACCGGACGTGAGCTCCATGAGCAGTTCCAAAGACATGCATCTGGAGCATTTTTCCCCGGGCCTCCGCAGAAAACAGGCTCTGTGGAACCTAGTCGGACTTTCCCGGTCAACAAATGTTAAATAAATAAATTAAATAAATAAATTCCGACAGGCTGGTAGCCCTGAGGGACGTGATGTCATCATCGCGCACGTGATGTCATCAGTGTTAGCACCGCAAAATTTAAAAACAAAACCAAAAACCCGGACTTCACATGTCCGGTTTTGGAATGGAATTTGTAACCGGACAATTTGTTAGAAAACCGGACAGTCCAGTCAAAAACCGGACAGCTGGCAACCCTAGGTGAGACATATGTCACTGATATATTTATCTTCTATCATACTGAAGCTGTTTATTCTGTGCTTTTGTACGTTGCTTGGGTTTAAGCACATAAATAAGGTTTTGCTGGCACCATTTTTAGTCATAACTATATATATATATATATATATATATATATATATATATATATATATATATATATATATATATATATACACATACATACATCAGGGCTAAATGCAATATGTATATGAATATTTTTAGTATGACTAATCATCAAGCATGTTTTGAGACGGACAAATCACAGACCCAGAGAGAAAATGCATATTCCACAGAGATAGTGACCAGAAGTCAGGATTAAACCTGAAATCTGCAGTTGTGATGAAGAAAGCTTAACCATGAAAGTAGGTAGTTAACAGTGCTTGTGAAAATGCTTGCTTACAAGTATTATTGTCTGCTGAAAACCTCCATCAGTTGCTAATTGTAGTTTTTATTTATGGATTGCGGATTCAGAATCTTTTATAGGTTCAAAGGTTCGTACTAGGCTATCTGCCCTAAGGCATTTATAAGCCTAGCCAGAGTGTATGTGGCTTACACCACCCCTTAGGATGAGAATACTATGCCCTTTTAGGGTTTAGTTTGCTATGCCTCTGTCTAGTAGTGACACAGAGATGACCCCCGGGGTAAACCTACGATCTCCCATCCACTCGTTGAGATTTCTCTTGAAGAGAGTCAGTGAGGGTCTCTGCCTAACATGGACTGGGATTCTGTTCCAGAGTGTAGGGAGCCTCTGGATTATGAATCTGCCCTCCAGCACGTCCTATTTATTTCTGTGTTGAGGTTTAAGTCACTTGTTCTCGTGGCTCAGATGGATTTGGATTTAATGAGGTGGAGCATGTCCCTTAAGTCAGGATTGGACATGGCCTTGTATGTCAGGCACAGATCACCTCTGAGTAGGTGGTATGCGACTGAATAGAGCTGGAGTTTTTTCAGTCGGGCAGCATATGACATATGTTTAAGACCCTTTATCCTCTTGGTGAGGAACTTTTGGGGTCTTTCCAACTGCTGCAGGTATCTGGTGAGATACATCCCAAATGGGGCATTGTACTCAATCATTGGCCTGATAAGAGAAGAGTACAGGGGCACAATGACCTCTCTTGATCTAGAGAGTCCTCTTGATTTAAAGATGTGTTGTGGCATCATAGTAGCTGCAAAGGTTAGTGTATTAGGATTTAAGTATGTAAAGATAATCAACAGAAGATGTGGCAGTGATGAGCTGTAGGTTTCATTGTCATATTTGGCTAGCTTTATAGGTAACCATAGGAATGTTCAGGGACAGTAGTCTTGACTTTAGTTCAGGGCTGGAAGTGCAGTAAAAATAAAACTCAACTGGCTTGTGCAGACTCCATGATGAAGAGGCGACGTAACATGCTGAGACAGACATACTGTATGAAGCCTACTAAGGAGGGTGGGCTATTCTAGAGTGGGGAGTACTCTAACTGCTTTAACCTGCATGGAACTTAACATAGCCTTAGCAACATTGTGGTTTATCCTTTTTAATCTCACCAGATCCTTACTTACTGGGATAGTCAAAATCATTGAGATAGGAAGTGTCATGGGGAGATGTATATCGGGACAGCAGACCCCATCTCCCCCCAAGTTCTCATTGAAGGCAGGATTCTCTGTAAAACATTCCTGGCTTTTTGTACATTTTGGATATGGCCAAGTCTAGACAAAATGAGTACCGCAAAAGAAGCCCAGCTTAACTGTTTGCCACTGTTGTTTCAGTAAGATGCTCAAATTGGTGGTAATATACAGGAATCTAGTTCAACTTATCCTTGAGACTGTGCCGCCAAACAAGACAATGAGTTTAGCAACCTTCCTTTAAAAGGACTACTGTAGCATCTTTCTATTGTCTGATTACAGGAACTGTGGAAAGGACTGGTTTAGTTAACCATGTTGAGATAAGAACTGATTCTTCAACAGCCATGGAGAGGAACCTTGGCTGTAAAGTGTCTACCACTGATATATTCTTTGTTTATTTTCAGCATGAATATGTTTTTGTAACCATTTAAGGTCTGCTAGGCACTGGATGCATTTTCGGAGGGTGTAATTTCTAAATACTTGGGGTACATGAGTAACTTGCTTAAAGTAACAGTGGGCTAGTGAATGTTGCTTCTGTATATGTGATTTATGGTGCCCGTGAAGTCTCACATTATTTTCTTCTAATATCTGTAGCATCATCTACTGCTTCAAAGGGTCACTGTGGAAATCATTGAGGTGGGGGCAAAGCAGCTGATATTTACACCCTCAACAAAACTGTCACTATTTTCAAATTCAGATAGTGTCATTAGGTAGGGTGTATGGAAATACTGCTAATTTTTTGAGTTTGTACTGTCACATACCTGTGATTACTAAATGTACAGAAAGATAGGCCAGTTTATGGCTTGTAATAAAACAAATGTTTAGCAAAAACTAATTTTGAATCTCTGTAAAAGGACATTTACATCGATGAAAAGACTTTTTCTAGTAGCTTGTTAATTACTAACATTTATTGAGTCATAACAGCATATGAAATGACATTCTACAGTTACCCAGAGAAAAGAAAAATTCCAAGTACTGTCATTGTCTGTGATTGTAAAGCAATACAGAAACAAAGTAGCGGTCATATAATGATGGCACAAACTGCATTGTAGGAAGAAGATGATTCAGATGTAAAACAAATTAGTGGTCATGTAATGGAGACACAAACTGATTGTAGGAAGAAGGTGATTCAGATGTAAAACTATAATTTCAGTATGTTTGCTCCCTTTCGGCAGTCTTGGAGTGTAATAAACTGTAGAATAATATTAACCACTTAGAGTGATGCAAAGATGTTGGTATTTGCATTTATGAGCAAGCTATGATGATTTTTTTTTTGTTTCTGCATGTAGTTTTCTTTTAAGTTAATTCAATATATAGATAGTCAGGTGTCTACAGGGGACATAAAGTTGTATGATAAGATAGGAGATAAAGAGGTATGTTTTAACGGAAGCGTGTTAGTTTTAGGTAGGGTAATACAATAATATTCACTACAGTCAGAAACTGAGATGAGTCTTGAAATCCTTTTTCAGAGTGGCATCATAAATTTGATGTTGTCTAGTATGCAAGATGAGTTGGAGGGATGCTGTAGTCACTTTGAAGAATCCTGTTTTTAGCTATTGTTGTATTCTTGAAGAGTTGAAGTCTTCTGAATGCATACCATTTTTAAAATATGATGGTATTCAAGGATATGTTATAGTTGGAGACATTGTCAGTGAAATGATTCTAGTTTAGGTGGATTTTAACTTTATGAGGAGTGTCTAAAAGTATGGTGTGTGTGCGCGTGCGTGCATATGTGTGTCACTGTAAGTAGTTCACCAGAGAATTGGTAGAAGCAGCTGGGAAAGTCTTCTGGAGGAGGTTTTGGACTGATTTTCATCTATGACAGCCTAAACATAACAAGGTTGTTTGTCTAACAATAACTTTTGCATTATATTTTATTAAAATAAAACCTGTTTTTGTGGGGAATAATTGCTAGTCAGTTGTGATCATCTAGCTGGTTTATTTGGGATTTGGGAGTCAGGACTTTACAGAGGAACGTATTTAAAAGGTTTATTGAAAGACTATTGAGACTATCTTTAATTGTGCAAAGGAAGGGACCTTAGTTGGAAAGAAGTGGGCTATGCTAACAAAGCAGAGCAGATATTAGATTTGAAAATAGGGTGTTTATTTTTAGAAAACCACATATAAAACAGGTTAATTTTCCTTTTTAATGTCTAAAAAAACAGGTGACATTACTAAAATTCATGTGTTGCATCTGACACTAGTTTAAGAGGTACCTGTATATATGTAGTAGCGTATACCTGAGTTCTTGTTGTGTTTTACAGATACATTACAAGGGCCTGAAGCTTGGGATCTACAGTGACCTTGGGGTCTATACATGTGGTGGATACCCAGGCACCACACTGGACAAGATTGAGATTGATGCCAAGACATTTGCTGAGTGGGAGGTGGATATGCTAAAACTGGATGGCTGTTACTCCAGCTCTGCAGAGAAAGCACAAGGTAAGACACTATAGCTGCACCTCGGTGAGAAGTCCTGGGCTAATAGAAAACCTAGGTATGAGGTCTTTGAAAAACATTTTCTACAGCTTTTCAGAGAAGGAGTATGAAAATCAAAGAGTGAAAGTAGGAGTGATGTTTACACTGTGGGCGTTTACTACAAGCATAATAGCTGTTACCATCATCATTCAGTGTGAAAATGCAGTCTCTGTGAGTTTTGTCAAATGGAGGAGAAATTCACCTTTTCCCTTGTGCTTCAGTGACCTTGTATTTATTTTTAATAAATTAAGGGGGCAGGGGATGAAGCCTGCTACATTGGACTGTGTGGTGTTTTGAACCCCCAACATAGCAAGTGTAAATTCTGTTGCAATTCATTTTTCTCTTCAACTGTAATTCAAATTAGTGACATTCGTACAGGTGATCTAGAACTTTACAGAACTTCTTTGCATTCTTTGATAGCCTAATAAGAGACCTAGCTTAAAACAGCTTAGGAAGAGGCTGAGAATGTAGTGTGTAGAAATTGTCCACTGTGTTGTGAGATCAGCTTTGCATTAGATACAGGAAGCAAAAGTGAAAAAGGCTGTAATGATCTGATCCATTTATTGACACACTGAATTTCTTTACGAACAGAACCACGATGTATGTAATGACTATCAATGCTAAAATGTATTTTGTCTGTTTAATTGCTGAGTTGTATCTTGCCTGTTTTACATTTCTGTCTTATTAGCTGGATTTTGTTGCTACAATGTGTTATCAGTTTTTACTACTATGTATTAAATTCTAGTATTTCTGTTAATGTATGTGGAGCTTTTCTCCCCAGGCCTCCGCTGTAAATGGACCCAGTCCAGTCGGACTATCCCGGTAAACAAATGTAAAATAAATAAATAAGCATTTCTTTATTCTTTCATCTATATATGAATCTTGAATCATGTCAGAAGTTTTTGAAATTTAGAATTGAGAAAGTTTTTTTTTTTTAAACATTGTGCTATCTGGACTTTTCAATCTGCAGATTCTAGGACTTTCCCCCAAAGTACACACTCCTCTGGGGTATTCATTTTGTTATAATAAGACATATTAGTGCCATATGAGAATGAGAACACGGCAAACTCAAAAGTGATATGGTTGATGTAAATTTGCTTGTTACAAATATGCCAGCTGCATCTAAACTCAAATACTGAACATGATAAGTTAACAGAAGGTCAGGACATGACAGTGCATGTACACCATGTGTTTAAATGTGCGCTTGTGTGTGTGCATCTGCACGTGTGTGTGTGTGTGTGTGTGTGTGTGTGTGTGTGTGTGTGTGTGTGTGTGTGTGTGTGTATATGTAAAAAATATATATATATATCTCAACAAACAAATCCAGAACTCAAAATAATGTGCAAAAAATGGGTTGTATTAGACCAGAATCTTGTAAAACTCACAATCTGGTTTTGCTAATCAAGTTTTGGCATATATGGGTGCCATTGGTTTGTTCGCAACATGCATTAGTCGCATGCTGGCATTTTTGTTAACTTACATTTGTGGTGAAAGTGGTCAAATTAAGTTTGACTGTAATATAATTCAAAGGTCTTCCTCTTTCCCAGCGGTAGTATGATCATAGAGACAGTATATTTAATTTCAGGGTTGTGGAGTATGTAAAAGTTTTTAATAATTTTGGTTGATTACATCTATAATGTATTTGCTTACATTTGTGGTCACTTGGTTTAGATATTTTTGAATTTAGATGATTGGAGTCACTGATGAACTTTTTTGGATGTGTTTTCTGTATCTCAAAGTTCATTAACAATTAAAAGAAACAGTGTGTATATATATATATATATATATATATATATATATATATAAAATATATATATATGTGTGTGTGTGTGTGTCTGTGTGTCCATGTACATGTATATACGTGTGCGCGCGCACACACACACACACACACACACACACACACACACACACACACACACACACACACACATTTATATATATGGTTACAGTTCAAAATAATGCTAATTTATAATGCAGATTTTCTGAACTGCAATATCAGAATACTGACAGTTCCTTCATAGAATCATAGGAGGTTACTAGGCTATGACCCTAAGGCCCTTACAAGTCTAGCCAAGTTTTACCCTTATTTCCATAATCAGCACCTATCACCCCTGTCCACAAGGGACATAGATGGAACTCCTGGGGTGAGTTTACGGTTACCCATCCAATTGTCCAGATTGTGTGAGAAGAGGGCCAATGTATTGCTCTGCTTGACATGAAACGGGAGTCTGTTCCAAAGGTGTGGTAACCTCTGGTAAACAAATCTGTCTCTCCGGCAGGTTTTATTAATGTCACGTACCAGGTTAAGGCCATTAGGGGGTAACCCTTGTACCATTTGACTTACGGACATGCAGCATTTACAATAAAGCAGGGTCAAAGACTGCCTTATATGCAAGGCAGAGATTGCCTCTGAGTAGTCCGTATGAAACAGAATAAAGTGACAGTGATTTCAGATGATCCTCATAGGACAGGTGCTGAAGACCTTGACTTTTTCTTGTGAGAAACCTTTGTGGTCTCTCCAATTGCTGCAAGTGTGTGGAAAGGTACATACCAAAAGGGGCATTGTACTCAGTTATTGGCCTGATGAAGAAGAGCACAGGGAGGTTATAACTTCTTTTTTTCCTTACTTATGAGATTAGCAATATAGAATGCCCTTCTTACCACTGTGGAGACATGGTGATCAAAGGTAAGGTTGCTGTCAACTTGTGTCCCAGGTCTCTCTTCACTGATTGCATACTTATGGTGTTGTTATTGATGTGGTAGTTAGCAGGAACATCGCTGTTACCGAAAGGGATGATAACACATTTTTTGCATTGAGTTTACTGTGTTGTAGGATGTTGACATTGTTTGGAGATTCTATAACCTCTCCTAGTTTGCAGTCATTAGCAAACTTTGTCAGCCACAGACCTTTAGTTTTAGCTTACACTTCGGAGAAATAGATTCCAAACAGTAGAGGTTCCAGGACTGATCCCTGTGAACCACCACTGGTTACAGGTCTGCTTTGGAGGTGGATTCTCCTATTTTAACTGTGTTGGTTCTATCAGTGAGCCATTTAGATATCCATCTAATGATATATGGGTTGATACCTAGCTAGGTGAGTTTGTCAATTATGCTTGAGTGGGGGACAGTGTCAAAAGCCTTGGCTAAGTCTAGGTAGGCTGTAAGCACAGATTTCCCCTCATCAAGAGCCTTGGTGACTGTCTTGAAGAAGTCCACCAGGTTAAGCAGGCATGATCTCCCTCTGATAAATCCAAATCGAGTAGGGTCAAGTGTGTGGAGATTACCAATATCTTTGTTGATAAGGTCCATGATGATTCTCTTCATAGCTTTGCAGATAAGGCTAGTCAGGCTAATAGGTCTATAGTTCCAATGGTCAGTGGAAACACCACCTTTGTGCAAGGGGATATTGGTGGCCTTTTTCCATTCAGTTGGGATGAAGACCGTGCTTAGACTTTGAAAAGAGTACCCAATGACATTGCTAATTCTTGCTTGAGCTTTTGACTGACAGTTCAGAATGCAGACACAGATAAATGTGTTGGTAAGAGTATTGGTGGATTATGTTTAGATTAAAGGTTAAGTAAACTTATTGCTTTACTGTTGTGCATGTTTGGTGCATGTTTCAGTGTCTGAGCCTTTGTTGTATAGTGATCGTGTTATAGAAAGTTTTTTTTTTTTTTTAAATTAAAGTGCAAGGTTAGGAGGAAGGGCTCGATTAGAGTTAATGTTAGTACACATTACTAAGATCGTGCAATGGGCATTTCCCTTACTTAATGCATCCTAACCCTAAACCCAACCTTGCACTTTACCTTAGAAAAACCCTTTCAATAGCACCATTGCTATTCAGACAATGGTACTGCTATGTTTTTTTTTGTTGCTTGTTTTGTTTTACATTACATAGCATTGTGAGTTTTTAATTTGATGTGAATTGTCAATATTTTAATCTACTGGTATTATTAACTGTTGGTATCTTGGGTGTCTGCATTTTGAACTATCGCTGTTTTGAGTGTCTGCATTTTAAACACTCATAATTTTCGGTGCTTGCATTTTGAACTGTTGGCATTTTGAGTGCCTGCATTTGGAACTGTCTGTATTTTGAGTGGCTAAACCTGGCCAAAAGCTTCTGGCACAATTCTCCAGTAGAAAAGCTAAATAAACTAGGAATAAACACGTCACCTGCTGCATTGCCAAATGGCTCACAAATAGGATGCATGAAATCAAAATATGGGAAGTTACATCCACAAAGAGACAAGTCATCAGTGCAGTCCAGGGTTCTGTGTTGAGACCACTCCTGTTTGGC
The DNA here is from genome assembly GCF_019279795.1 of Protopterus annectens. Classification (NCBI taxonomy): domain Eukaryota; kingdom Metazoa; phylum Chordata; order Ceratodontiformes; family Protopteridae; genus Protopterus; species Protopterus annectens. The sequence goes on from NC_056726.1 coordinate 379,831,337, forward strand.
ATCTACTTTTCAGAATTAAAAACCAATACCAATGGGCTTTGGCTGATTAGTTTGCAGATGAATGCAAGCTAGGAGCAGTCATTGAATCTCCAAATGACTTTCCCATCTTGCAGGAAGGTTTGTCCCATATAAATATCTTGTGCCAAAATCATGGACTGAAACTAAGTGCCAAAAATGCATTATTGTACCCTTTGGAAAGTCATCTATCCCAGGGAATTACGACATTAGCAATAAGTCCCTGAGAGTTGAACCAGTTGTTCAGGATTTGGAAACTTATGTGGACAGTGACCTAACTTTTGACCAGTATGTATTGTTGTAAGAAAGTCCTTCTATATTGTACAACTTATAAACAAAGGGGTTGTGTCTAGATCTAGGGATGTCATTGCCCCCTTTTACTCAGCCCTCATTAGGCCAGTTATTGAATATAATGCCCCCTTTGGCATGTATCTGTTCAGACACATACAACATCTAGAACAACCACAGAGATACCATGCTAAAAGGATACAAGGCCAAAATAACATGTCCTACCTGGACTGATTTGAAGTTCTGTCACTATACACAGTATCCCACAGACTGCTAAGAGGTGACCTGTGCCTGGCATACAAGGCATCGTGTGACCCAATACTGATGGATTTACCGCACATCAGCAAGCCAGATGGCATTAGAAATACTTGGTCTTGGAATCTAAACCTCTTCTGCAGCATCAACACAGTGGTTTGGTGGGATAGGTATATCTCACAGATGATACCACTGTGCTGGAACAGACTTCCTATCCACATAAAGCAAAGTTCATCCCTGTTCATATTGAAGTGCAAGTTGGATCTATAGATGGGAAACGGAAAGTATATCCCAGAACTTCCCCCGTACTACTAATGGACCAAGGCAGCTTCTGAATGCTTTATCCCATGTATGTGTCCCTTCAAATTATCTGTAATATGATCCCATGTATTCTCATTAGGGATAATATATAATTATCAAACACTGGATGGGTAAGGCCAATCTCTAGCCAAATAAGATAGGTTAATTTGAGCACAAAAAAGGGAAACTAGCTAGGCTTAAATTGGCCTTCAGTGGCAGCTAGCCTGATAATTACCTGTGAGCTTATGTAAGGAAAGCAGGAGAAAGACAAGTAATGGTAGAAGAAGGGTAAAGGTAGGTGAGCTGTTGTGTACTGTGGAACAGGAACAGGATTTGTAAATGTCATGCAGCAGTCAGTGAAACCACTGTAATTGAAAGCATAGGGGAAAAACGGGCCATGTGGGAGAGGTAATGGAATATGATGCTACCTGGGGTACAATCTTAACAGGAGGACAAGGTGAGTAACTGAGGTAGATGTTAGAGTACCACAGCAGAAATGAGGTGTGCAACAGATGTAGAATATGGATGTGAGAATGTAGAGTAAAATGAAATGTTATCCCTCAGAAAAACGAGCTGCAGAGCCCTTTTGAACAATAGTAGTATACATATTACCAATTTCGAAGAAACGTGTGTGGATTTAATAAATGCGATAAGGAAAGCTGTCTTAATGTGGAGCCAAAGCTAGCCAACACATTACACTGTGTTTGTAAGGAAACTGGGGGTGATAGGGCCAGAGCAAGGGGGGGACCTGGATCCTCATAAATAATAAAAAAGACTACTAATGTACAGGTAAGGAATGCTATGGTCTGTACCCCCTCTAAACTGTGAGACAGTGGGGGGGGGGGCTGACTTCAGCAATAACAGCTTGAGACTTTAGGAGAGGAGTTTTTGATTCATTTGGCTGAAGAATGAAAAGCATTACAGTAGGTTTGCAGAGATGATAAAAGTGGAGAAAATGTGAGTATGTTTTAATGTAAGCAGGGAAGGTGATGAGCCTACATATGGGAAGGAGGAAGGCATTTGACAGGAAGAATCAGCAGGCTAAACTGAAGGAGAAGAAGAAAATGAGCTGTGTTATAAAAAAAGACAATTTGTAAAAGGACAAGAGAGAGGGAGAGTGAAGAATGGCATGAATGTTGCATGAACATGCAGTGAAAAGAACAGCTAGGGATGTGTGGATTATTATACTTATATAGTTAACTAGGTTAACCCTGCCAGATAGAGCCCATATACAGAGGCAACTTGGGAAGAACAACTGCCAGAGGGGGAAAAGAGAGAGAGAGAAGGGTTTGTCAAAAATCTTTTTTACAGAGGGTACCAATTAGATATAAAAAATGTTTTAGTGCCAGGGCACTTCTATGGGCTAGGCTTGTAAGGGCTCCAGGGCCATTAGCTTAGTACACACCTATGAACCTATGAACTGTGACATCAGCAGGAAATCATGCTGTTAGAAGCAGATGGGAAGGACTGTGGCGTATCCATAGAGCAGACAGAGCTATGTTTTTTGTTCACAAAAGAATGAGAGTACAAGGTACCAGTACTGGGGGAGGGAGTAAAGGAATTAGGGAGAGTTCATCTGTAGAATAGTGGCAATGACAACACATTAGTTGAGGATGCTGGGATGTAAAGACACGAAGGCTGGATGGATTGCCTTCCCTAGACAAAGTACCTAAATGACATTTCAATTGGCTAAATGGTCTTTCCTTTAACTTGAAGTGGTATTAGACAGAAGTGTTATAACTGCTCAAAACCAAACTCAGGTTGACCATCAAAGATTCAACCCAGTCCATTGAAGTGGCCATTTGAGTGAAACAGTTTAACTCCAGACCTTCTGTAGGCAAATATGTGCACATTGTTGTCTGAGGGTTCCTATTAGATGACCGAAGACGCATTCTTTCGCATGCATCTTGGTCTAACTTGAAAAGACGAAAAGGCAAAATGACGAAGCAGCATATAAGCAAATTCTTTTCCTGGGAAAGAAATTGCTTGGCTGTGTATGTTACTTTGCCATTTTTGTCACTGTAGTGCGATCTCGGATTCGGTATATTGAAGTAAGGGGTGTGTTAGGGTTAAGCCCCCCACTTTATGTTATGTTTTAAGTGTTTTTTTTTTTTTTTGGAACAGCGATTTTTTTCCCTTGGAAAAAAAATTGTTGTTCTAAGCATTTGAGTTTGTAAGCTTTCGTTTAGATGGGGTCGATAAATCATCAGTCGCTTTTCTAAGTGTTTGATGATTTAATATAGACCCTTGTCTGAGATGTGGTGGTCTTTGTGCAGGGGGAAAACTCTTAGCATGGGGACAAGTGCAGAAAGTAGAAAATATGTCTACTGCTATTATATGAAAGTCTGTGGAGAAATATTACTTCCATTTGATGGGATATACTGAAGCTGGCTTTAATGAACTTGTTTTTGATGGGCTGTCATTAGAGCTTTCCAGACAATGGCAAGTTTGCTACAGAGATGTAACTGCATGGGAAATGGACAGTGTCAAGAAAGCAATGGTAACTTATACATATTCTGTTGTGATCTATGGTGAAGTACTGGAAATGTTCTGTGAAGTTCATCGATTCATAGGTGATTACTAGGCTAATAGCACAAGAGCCTTTACAAGCTTTTCCAGTAATACCTAGGATATGACAGTATTATATCTTAATTCCCAGGATATGGGATGGGGTAGTATCAGGATATTGGGTCTTTGGGTGTTGGAGCCCTGAGTCATTTTACAGACTACCTCTGTCCATAAGGGACATGGGTAGTACCTCAGTAGTGAATTTACAGTTTCCCATCCATTTATCCAAATTCTTTTGAAGAGAGTGAGGGACAAGATTTGTTTTATGAAGACAGGAAGCTTGTTCCTTTGGGATATGAATCTGTCTCTCTAGCAAGTTTTGTTAAGAGTCACAAATAAGTTTCAGGTCCGTGAAAATAATGTGGTTACATTCCTGGAAGCCAGTGGCCTGGTAGATAAACAACAGTGTGGATAGATTCACATAGCAGAGGTCTGAATCTTCTCAGGTAACGTCAGGATAGGTCTTTCCAAATGAATGTAGTACAGTTCTGTGACTGGGTAACAGCTGAAACCAGCATGGAGAGCACAGTGGGTGTGAGGCTGTTTGATTATAGTAATCCTTTGTGGGGAGCTGTGTGGCAGAAGGGATAAAGCTATAACTATCACCCAAATAACACTGAATCAATTACTGACCCAATTGCTGGCGGAGCCAGAGGGGGAGGGTAGGAGTGACCGATTGATGCCTATGTGTCCATCATGGTGAGGGGGGGGCAGGCTGGCAGGTCAGTCCTTTGTAAGGCTGACATCCGTCGGAGGCTGGTTATTGCAGAAAGTGCACCATAAGGGCTGGGTACAAGCTTCCATCAAGCAGTGCACTTGCAGGCATTGGACATTTCTACAAGTCCACTTGCTGACAGAAGCCTGCATTGTGGGATTTTCACTCACTCAGCTACCACAGAAGAGAGATGTAAGGCAAAGAGAAAAAGTCCCTGATGACTTCCTGGAGAGCAACCTTCAGTGATTAGCTCTCAGTCATGGAAATCAAGTGAGATGGCTAGTTGCATCGCAAAAGTGGTGATGTTTCTATTCCTACTCTTGAGAATGTATCCTACCTCTTTATAGTCTATCTTACTCCTTGCCTGATTTCTTTATTTTGATAAAAATATGTTGCAAGATAATGTGTGTGCAGGCTGTGCATTTCCTTGTTTCTTTATATCTTCACTAACTCTGTAACTTTAACTATCTGTAGCCTGCAACGTTACTACTTTGATGTATTTGTTTCCTATATGGCATGCATATAATTCTTGGAGATTTATGGTTTTCTATAACATTCTTTTTGTACTTCAGCTTTTGTAAATCCTGTTTTTTTTTTTGTTTTCTGGCCTGTGTTTTGCCTGAAAAGGATCTTCAGACCACTGCACCTAAACAGTTAATAAGTAAGTAATTACGTAACTAAATACATATATAAATGGTTGACAATCAATGGGGGGAGAAGAAAAAATAATAATAAAAAACAATCTTTGATACAATTCAACATAGAAGTGTGGTAAAGATTATGAAAGTCTTGAAGGTAAATCCATGTTATCAAGATGGCTTGAAAAGTAATTAACTGACAGTGGGGATTAAAAGGGGACTGTTCAGCAAGAAATTGGTAACCAGTAAAAGATGGAAGGGGCCTATAGTGAGATTCCTCTTGTTTAACATTTTATATCCAGAGTGGATAGAGACCTGAATCACAGGTCTATTTTGTTTGCTGAAAATGGCAAAAGAGGTGAAGATTTCAGTGGTGGTGATGATGGTCATTGTTGGGGAGACAAAGCCGTAAATAAGACCTGATAAAGATGACATATGGTACAGATACTTTATGTTAAACTTAAAAATGTGAAAGTGCCAAGTTTAGGCTGGAAAATCAGGGTAAAAAAGTGGATCTAGGGAGGGATGAAGGATTATTTAGCAGTTATATAATGCTCAAACTCTGTCACACTATGCACTGTGAATAATACCAGTGTGGTGGGTTTGTTGTATTGTAAAGGGATTATGCAGAAGTAATGCAGATACCATTCTTCGTAAGGTACAGCTAAATATCCTTAAAGAAAATGGATATAAAGCTGTTGGATACTGTACAGGTGAGTATGCCAAGATGATCAAGGTGATGTGGGTTTGGATTGTGAAGAAGGGAAAAAGCTGCTAGTGTGTTTACTCCTAAATGGACAGTTGGGAACAAGAAGATGCGCTCTGGGCTTCCCGCTCTTTGTGATAATTGTGACATTGTGGAGTCAGCTTAAAAGAAGAGAAGAGGAAGGGGAATTCTTGGGTGGCAATTAAATAGTGGAAGACTGAAGTCTGTCTTAAAGAAATAAATATTATTTTGTTTGTAAAGGGGATTTTGGACTCCAGGAATGATCTCCAAGATAAGGTGTCAGCAGGTAAGATGAGTGGGGAATTTGAGGGAACTTGGGGTAGATAGAGGTTGGGAAGGGGAGAGACAGTTTATTTATTTTATTTTTATTTTTATTTATCATTTGTTGACCGGGAAAGTCCGACTAGGTTCCACAGAGCCTGTTTTCAGCGGAGGCCCGGGGAGAAATGCTCCAGATGCATGTCTTTGGAATGTGGGAGGAAACCGGAGCACCCGGAGGAAACCCACGCGAACACAGGGAGAACATGCAAACTCCACACAGAAGGCACCCCAGCCGAGAATCGAACCGGAGAACCTCTTGCTGTGAGGTGACAGTGTTAACCACTGCACCACTGTGCCGCCCAGTTACGCCTAGTCTATCTGTTAATAATAGGGGAGACTCAAACTGTTCTTCTTTATCCACCTCATTCATGTCACTGTTCTTCACTGAGCCATGAATCACCCTTCAGATTATAGACCTGCAGGCCTGTGGTACTGGTACCATAGACAATTATCTGATGGCACAGAGGTAGAATTATTGTGGGTGGCCACTTTCCAGGGAAAGCTCTCAAGTGATCTTTATGCTAGTTCCCATCCTGTTTTAAAGTTCTGCTTCAGTGAAAAGAAGGCTGAGACAATTACTAGGCTTATAATGACCTACAGACTGCCTAATACTGACTTATAAACCAACGAACATCACTAATGCAATGCTTTCTGTGCTGAATTGTGAAAAAGGAGTCATGTAATATATCAAATGTCTTTGGTTGCAGGTCTTGTGCTCACTGATTAACAACAGGTTAAGAACAGGGTTGATATTATTCATATTGATGAAGTGCTGCAGTAGCCTGAGTTTTATTTGTTATATCCTGCATAGAATATGACAGCCAGACACCTTCCAAAGCTTCAGGACACCTACCACATTCCCAAACTGTTATTCAACTCAAGCTAAACTGACTAAAAAGACAGGTTTGGGCATCAAGCTCTTCAGAGCTTTCCTACTGCCAAAGAGAGAGTGCTCCTGTCTCGGCTTCAAAGGATTGATGGTCAGCTTGTGCTATTCCATTGTTGGGCAAATAAGTTCCTTTTTGGGAAAAAATCTTCCGCATATAAATATTAATGTTTTAATTTACTTTATTGTGTGGGAAAGTAAATTATAAACTAGGAATATGTTTTTTTATTGACTATTGCACGACTTTGCTGTACTTTTAAATGGAAGCACGCTTTTGTGTTTAACAGTTTAAAAATTGATTTTAATATTCTAAAACCATTTTTTCTCTGGAGGAGCTGTGTTTAAATTACTTTTGGGGGCTGGTAAATTGTATTAGAATGCTTTTTACTGTGTCTTTATTGGGAAAAGTGACTTTGAATTACTTTTGCAATTATACCGGCTTGTGCTGCTTAGTTTCCCCGGGAAAGAGGCACCATTTTTGGCTTGATTGTGGAACAAACTACAAGTCCCATGGTCAGTCCTTCTTCCATCTGCAAAAAGATAACTTATGTAAACCGCCTTTTTCACCACAACAGAGATTTTCCTCAGCAGTAGGTGGATGATGCTGCTGTGGCCAAAGCTGGTTCCTCAGACTATTCATCTTTTTCTCCAGGTGCCTCTGGTGTTACCAATGCAGTCACTGTGGATTGAGGGTTAGTCATGCCATATGCACCTGTTGGAACCCCTTCAGTCCCCAATGGAGAGTGTTGGGAGAAAGAACAGGGAAGGTGACCCTACTTAACCAGAATGTTGTACCCATCCCTGTGAAAGCTGTTGCTGCCATTAAAAATCATGTTTGCTCTATGTTTCCTGTCAAAAAGAAACAGAATACTAAACATAGAGCTTCTATTTCAGTTTCACTAGACAAGAGTAGTTTATTAAGTCCGGCTCAGGGTCTTGCACAGTCTCTTGACCCTTCTCATCAGGATGTTTCTGGTAAGAGAAAAGGGGATTCCTTTTATCCTGAAGAGATTCAAGAAATTGAAAATGGAGAGGAATGCAATGGGGAGAGATGCATGCTTTTCTCTTCAGAATTCTTGTTAAGACTCAGAGGACAGCATGTTATCTGAATCTCTTTATCAGGGTACTCTTTCTCTGACACTGTTTCCAGAATGTGCCAGTATTTTCAGGGGAGAACAGTAAGGTTTCTCAGTCTCTCACAAAATACTATGAAATGTTACAAATGGAATTCCCAAAACCTCCTCCCATTCCCCAGTGCTGCTAACACTGGAGTATGTGTTTGTCACAGATTGGGATTTCCATGATATCTAGCCTGCTGCACCTAAAGAAAGCAGACATAGTGTACAAAGTTCCTCAGTCTTTCAAATTTCTATACACTCTTCCCAGACATGACCCAGCAGCTGCAGGTTTAGTCAATCTAGCTGCTGCCAACCATTTTTTTAATTCTAATCCTTCCGCTTCTTACCAGGATGGTAAAAATGGCTCCCTATTACGCTGTCACAGATGCAGGTTGTCGAATGCATCTTTGTCGAACTGTAAAGTGTGAAAAGGCAAAATAGCAAAGCGGCTTTTCAGTGAATTCTTTCCCTGGGAAAGAATTTGTTTAGCCACTTTCACTACTTGGCCTTTTTGGCACTGTAGTGCGATCTCAGAGTTGGTATATTTAAATAGGGGGGTATCGGGGGCAAAGCCCCCCACATTAAGTAATGTTTTACATTTTTTTTTGTTTTGGAACAGCGATTGTTTTCCATTGGAAAATAATCGCTGTTCTGAAGTTTCGATGTTTTTAGCTTTCGCTTAAATGGGGTCAATTATCTGTCATTCGCTCTTTTGAGCATGCCATATGATAATATAGACCCGTAAAAATAATTCTAATCTCTTCCCTTCTTACAAAGATGGTAAAATTAATTTATAAGTTTATAAAAAATTGTATGCTTCTGTAAATTTAATTTTTAGAATTTTGAATTGTCAGGCTCTTATATTATAGTTTATTCTGACTAATTGTAAAAGTATGAAGAATCTTTTGTCTGCATTTCCGTCCTGTGAGGAGAAATCTGCTTTGTGTGGTTTAGTTTCTTCTTTTTCTCAGGTCACTACTCATTGCTTAAAGTGCATTTATGACTCTGTAGATACCACATCTAGGGTGGTTGCCATTGGTACTATGTTGTTGAGGTGGTTTCTGGTTGCATTCTCAGAACCTCCCAGAGGATGTGTAGCACACTGTAGGCTAGAGTATCCACATTTTCCAAATTTAGAGAACTTGTTTTTCTTTGCAGAGTATTTTTCAGATTGTCAGGAATCTCTCATATATTTGAATGAGAGGTCACCTATGCAAGTTCTTATGGACAAAACTTCAGTGATGGTGGTGTTGTCTTTCGGCTTATCTCGGTTAGGGGTCGCCACAGCGGAACTCCGGTCTGCTAATGTTTGGTAGTGGATTTTTACGTGCCGAGTTACCAGCCCTGACGCACAACCTTCAACGAAGGCACTCCCATTCACGCATGCCTCCACACGGAAGACGATCTAGCTGAGAATCGAATGAGACAACATCTTGCTGTGAGGCGACAACGCTATCGCAGCACCACTACCGCAGATTTTCCTCAGTGATGCGGTACTTAAACAAGCGATGGGGACCAGATTTTTCCTCCTCTGCAGACTAGCCATGTTAGCATGGGATGTTGATTTACAGCACAGTCTCACCATGCAGGCTTCCTACATTCTGTTAGAGTAAAACTGTGTGGCAGACAAGTGGCAGACAAGCTGAGGCTAAGCATAGCTAATGAGAAATGCAGTGTTGCAGTATATGTAGACATGTGAGTCTCCAAGAGCAGGAGTTTCATAATGGAAGGGAGGATGACCAGATGTTATAGGTTCATAGGTAGGTACTAGGCTATCTGCCCGAAGGCATTTATAAGCCTAGCCGGAATGTGTTGGCTTTCGCCGCCCCCTGGATTAGTTCCCTGTGCCTCTGTCCAGCAGAGCTTTTGAAGTGGTCCCCAGGGTAAACTTTCTGTTTCCCATCCACTCGTCAAGATTTATCTTGAAGATGGTTAGAGAGGAGCTCTGCCTAATGTAGATTGGAATCTTGTTCCAGAGCATGGGAAATCTCTGGGACAGGAATCTATCCCTCCAGCACGTCCTGTTTATTGTTGTGGTAAGGTTTAGATCCCTAGAGTGTGTGGCTCGAGGGGATATGGTTTTCTTTAGGTGGAGCATGTCCATCATTTCTGGGTTGGACATGACCTTATATGTCAGGCAGAGATCACCTCTGAGTAGGTGGTATGCAACCAAGTACAACTGGAGTTTCTTCAGTCAAGCTGCATAGGGCATCTGTTTGAGGCCAGTGATCCTCTTGGTGAGGTACTTCTGTGGTGTTTCCAGCTGTTGCAGGTGTCTTATAAGGGACATCCCAAATGGGGAGTTGTACTCTATGAGGGGTCTAATGGCTGATGTGTAGAGGGGCACAATGACCTCTTTTGAGCTGGATGCAAACCCTTTTATGATTAGGTGGGCCACATAGAAGGATTTTCTAACCACTTTGGCAATGTGATTATCAAAGGAGAGGTTACTATCAACTTGGGTTCCCAGATCCCTTTTTATGACTTCCGTATTTAGGGGGCTACCACCTATGTGGGAGTTTGTGGGTACTTTGTTTTTTCCAAAGGGGATGACTATGCACTTTTTGGCATTTAGCTTGAGGCCATGATTTTGACACTAGGTATCTGTCTCAGTGAGACCCTTTTGGAGGATGTCTTTGTCAGCAGGAGAGTCAATTATAGCCCCTAGTTTGCAGTTGTCTGCGAACTTGGTCAGCCATAGTCCTCCTGTGCATGCCTGTACCTCTGAGAAGTATATGCTGAACAGGAGGGGTCCTAGGACTGAGCCCTGGGAAATGCCACTTGTAACCGGTTTAGAGTCAGACCTAGCTCCCGCAACTCTTACCATGTGGGTTCTGTCTGTGAGCCAGTTGGCAACCCATCTCGTGATGTAGGGGTTTATGTTCAGGCTGGTGAGCTTGTCTATAATACCTGAATGGGGAATGGTGTCGAAGGCCTTTGCGGGGTCTAGGTAGGCTGTGTGGACCACCTTTCCCTCGTCTATAGCTTTGGTAACTGTCTCAAAGAAGTCCACCAGGTTTAGGAGGCATTATCTGCCCTTAACAAAGTTGAACTGGGTAGGGTCCAGTGTTTGGAGGTTCCCAATGTCAGTTAATGAGATCCATGATGATGCGCTCCATAGCCTCGCAGACCAAGTTAGTCAGGCTTATAGGGTGATAGTTCCCAGGGTCTGTTGTGACTCCACCTTTGTGGAGCGGAATAACCGTTGCTGTGCGCCACTCTATGGGCACGTAGCCACCAAATAAGGTCCCACAGAGCCTAACTGATACAATTCGAGCATCCTGTTAATTCAGTGCTGCTTGGACTTAGCTTGTATTCTTTTTGATATTTGAAGTGGCACTGTTTAGAATGCTTGGTCAGTGTTGTGCAATTGTACTGATTAGCTGCTGCTAGAGTTTTAGAATATAATAGTTGTTATATTACTCATATGACCGACAGTGAAGTTATTTTCAGAGTTTTTAGTATTTGTCTTAGATGTTAACATTATGACATACATTTTATTTACACTAATGCTACATTCCAAAATACAAGGAAGGAGATGTATGATTCATGGGACTGATAAGCTATGACCTTAACCATGATGTTTATAGTGTCATGATTTATTAAACTGTGTATTTGTTTTGCTCTCTTCTTCCAGAAAATTATATAGCTTTTACCTTTTTGCAGGATACCCTAACATGACAATAGCACTTAATGCAACAGGACGTCCCATTGCCTATTCATGCAGCTGGCCAGCTTATGAAGGAGGCCTTCCTCCCAAGGTAAACATGTCCTTTGCTTGCATTCTTTATTTGCAATTGTATATGCTTCTTTGTGCGGTTTTGTTTTGTTGGGGAATAATTTCTAAGCTTCACACTTGAAATAGGTAGGCAGTGTGGCATATTCTGTTTAGAATACTTAATATGTATATATTACATCCTGATTTTTTTGCTATACATATACGTTAATTCTTGTAGTTTGTTATAATCTTGGCATAAGCTGATGATCTTCGTGTTTCACTGTTGCAGTCATCACATTTGGGTTATCCCTGCCAGGGTAGCCCTTGGCCGGCCTGAATACCAGAGACTTAGTATTTCTGCGTCGGTTGCTGTTGCTTGAAGACTGATGTCAGATCGTCAGTAGTATGAAGTAAGGCAGCTGATGCCATTACATCAGTCTTTTTTGCAGTGGAGACCAAAGCAGAAGCAGTTCACACGAGTGCCGGTTGGCCGCTACCTGAGTTTCGTCTACTGAACTGAAGTCTTCTAAAGCTAAGTACCCCATTGGGGATCCTTTTTCCTTGCACTAACCAATGTCAGAAAAAGTTAATAATTGTCTCGCCTGTGGAAAACAAATACCACACCATGACTTCCACTCTTTCTGAGTCACTTGTTTAGGCCCAGACCACAACGTTCCTCGTTGTTGCTTCTGTGGTTTGTTCAAAGCCAGAACTATCCATCATCGGGCCCTTATTGTAGCCAGATATTTTCGCTTACAGTCCTCGTATTCCGGTATGGCTTCAGTAAGCAGTGACAGCAGATCTTCCGAAAAAACGTAAAGATAAAGACAGAGACAGACCGCAGAGGTCCAGACCTACCGACGATGCTTCCGTTAAGCTAGTCGACAGTTCTCCAGTACTCAGTGAGGTGCTTTCACAGCCCCTGATGCCTGCTTCTGTTGATTCGCAGGCCACTACCGAGACCTTTTCAGAGTCTGGTATGCCACAAAACTCTTCTTCAACTAAGGATCCTGCAGTCATCTCAACTTTTGATGGGTCCGTAGCCACTGAGCAGGCACCGGCTTCCGAAGAAGTCCTTCAGACTACCAAATCTCGACACAAACCGACGTCTTCTTTCACGACTACCGTTCTTTCTAAAACTACCAAGTTTCTTAGGCCCAGGGTATGAACCACATCCAAGAAACCGATGACCCACTCTCAGGGGCCTGCTACCTTGCCTCAGTCTCAAATGCTTAAAATGGTGGAAGACCTTATCATGCTAATCAGGGGAAGCTTAGCTACCCCCTCCAAAAGAAAAAGAGATCTGTCCCCTGTAGTTTTGTCTGAACAAGAGTCAGATGAATCTGATGCATCTGAATATGAAGACATGCAACCCCTCCCCACTTATGAGGATTCTGATGCAGGGGATTCTATTCCTTCAGCCTCTCCCCCAGAGGATTTTTCCTTGGGGGAAACTCTGCATACCTTAAGGGAGCATTTCCAATGGGAAAGTCAGGACTACCCTCAGTCTAAAAAGAGACTCAGGGAATTCCTAGATCTTCCACAACACAGACCATTAGCCACCCCCCCAGTCCTGGATGTTGTGGAGGATGTTTTCCTCGAATCCAGCTTGACTCCTGATGCCCTTCCTCCTGCTCCCAGAAAACCAGACAGGTACTATCGAGTCCCTGACTCACACGAATATCTTTTTAAAAAACCTACAGCTGACCCCGAGGTCAGTTCTCAAGAGCCAAAAGGGATTAAAGCAACCTCTGCTAAGAATCCAACCCCCTCAGACAGGGATTCCTGAGCAGTGGACAGATGGGGTAAAAAAGTTTACACTTCAGCTACTCTTGCTGTCAGGGCACTAAATTGTCAGTTCCATATGCTGAAATTTCAGCAACATACCTTGAAACTCCTTAAAAAAAATGTCTTCCTTTCCTGCTTGAGCAGAATCTAAAGAGTTAATGCGTTCTGCAAGTCAAATAACTAAACACATCTTGCACTATGGTTCTGACACCCTAGAAGCTTCTTGCAGGGCAGCAGTCACTGGATCTGTCATTAGAAGGCATGCATGGCTTAATGAACAGCTCCTGTCAGACCATGTCAAATCTAAATTATTGGATGCCCCCTTGCACAAAGATAACTTATTTGGCACTAAGGCAGAAGAAGTCTTAAAAAAGATGGAAGAAAAAGCAAAGTTTATGCAAACAGTTAAGGATTTCTTGCAGGTCCAGCCCCCTAGGTTCAGCAGGCATTGTCCCTCCAAACACTGGTCCAGTAAACCGGCCCAGCTGAGGCCCGGTGGAAGCAGACCCTCCAGACAGCAGACCCAGGGAATGAAGAGATCTAAGCGATGGACTACCTCCATTTCAAAACCAGGGAGTTCCAAGCCACCCCCTTTTGGTAAGAACTCACAATGACTCACCTCCTCCAATCCCTCCCTCTGCCCACCTTTACTTACCCTTAGGAGGAAAACTTTCCTTTCACTCAAGCACCTGGGCCACCATTACCAAGGGCCACTGGGTTCTGAACATCGTGTCTCAGGGATACAAATTTTCCTTCCACACCCTTCCAATCCCAAAAGGTTCCCAGATCTAACACCAAATCAGTGGTCAGAGGCTCAAAAGCAAATCCTTTCTCTGCTCTCTATGAGGGCAATAGAGCACATTCCTGCAGAACAGATAGGCCAAGGTTTCTACTCCAGACTTTTTCTGGTGCCCAGAAAAGAGGGCACCTGGTGCCCATCCTTGATGTATCCATTCTAAACACCTTCCTGGTGATCCCAAAATTCAAAATGCTCACCCTACAGCAGCTGCTACCCATGCTGCTGTCCAAGGATGCTTGGCTAGCAACCCTAGATCTAAAAGAGGCCTACCTCCACATTCCTATCAGGGAATCATGCAGGCAATATCTCTGCTTCAGGGCAGGATCTCAACACTTTCAGTTCTCTGCGCTTCCCTTTGGCTTATCTACTGCTCCCAGAGTTTTCACAAAATGTCTGGCTCCGGCCATTGCCCTCTGCAGACAAAGAAATATTTAGATTTGCCTATACTTAGATGACTGAATTATTCAGGCAGACAGCCAGGAAAAGCTGCTCCAGCACATGGCCTTTGTAAAGAGCCTTCTAACCTCCCTAGGGTACACAATCAACGAAAAGAAATCCAGGCAGGTGCCCACCCAAAGGATAATCTTCCTGGGAGCAAGTCTGGACACAGCATCCCAGATGGCATATCTTACTCCAGAGAAATAATTTTTCCTGACAGCCAACTTTTCTCAACTAGCCACTAGGCCCCAACCAGCTGCAAGGAATATCCTGCAGGCTCTGGGGTTCATGGCATCTTGCATACTACTCATTCCATATGCCAGAATGCATATGTGGAAACTTCAGTGGTACCTAGAGAGCCTTTGGTGCCAACACTTTCAAGACCTGGAAACTCATCTACCTATAATTCCTTGCCTCAGAAAGGATTTTCTTTGGTGGGCAACAGCTTATTCCCACAACAAGGGAATGCCTTTCTCCCCACCCCCACCACACAGACTCTCACCACAGATGCATCAGACTACACTTGGGGTGCACACCTGGATGGCAGGTGCATACAGGACCAATGGAGCCCACAGCAAATCCCTCTGCATATCAATCAAAAAGTGATTATGGCTGTGCAGCATGCCTTGATAGCTTTCAAGCCCCTTCTTTCTCCAGGGGCTCCCCTGATCAAAACAGACAACACCACTGTGATGTGGTACATTAACAAGCAAGGAGGGAGTCACACCTATCCTCTATGCAGACTGGCCATGATTCTTTGGCACACAGCTTCTGCCATGCAGCTACACCTGTTCGCACAATTCCTACCAGGCTCTCTCAACTCTCTGGCAGACCAATCAAGCAGAAATCTTCTGGACCCACACGAGTGGCAACTCAACAGAAGTACCTTCACCCTAATGACTTAGAAATGGGGAACCCCGAAGCTCAGCCTCTTTGCCTCCCATTCCAACCATCAGCTCAGCAAGTTCTGCACCAGGGAGCATCACTGCATGTCTTGAAAAGTGGATGCCCTGTCCTTCCCCCTGGGTCATTCTATCGGTTTATGCCTTTCCTTCCCTCCCTCTCATCCCCAGAGTACTGCTCAAAATAAGGGAAGAAAAACCAAGGACCATTCTTTTAGCTCCAGACTGGCCCCAGCAGCACTGATATCCCTTGCTGCACAGCCTGTCCCCACTACCCCCATGGCATCTTCCTCAGATACCAAACCTCATGACTTAGAGGGAAGGGGAATTCATGCATCCCCAATTGCAGACTCTCAGTTTGGCAGCTTAGCTTATTCCCTAACCCCGAACCAATCTGCCAACCTCAGTAAACAGGTTCTGGATGTTATCCATGAGGCCAGACGTCCTAGCACCAGAAAGTCTTATGCTGACAAATGGAAAAGGTTCTGCACCTGGATCCAGACTAAAGGAGCCAATATGGCACAGCCCTCCCTCCCTCTCATCCTAAATTACTTAGCTGACCTACAACACAGTGGCCTCTCTTTCTCCTCTATAAATATTCATGCCTCTGCTATTTATGCTCATTTTCCCACTGAGCAGCCCCTTTTCTCACACCCTTTGATCAAACAGTTCCTAAGAGGGGCTAGCAACTTGAGACCACCCGGAAGGGCACCAACACCAGCTTGGGACCTTAACTTTGTTTTGGAAAAGCTCACCCTGCCCCCTTTCGAACCAGCTTCTTCTGCAGAGCTAAAATTTCTCTCTTGGAAAACAGCATTCCTTCTGGCCATCACTTCAGCCAGAAGAGTCCCTGAGCTGCAAGCACTCATGGCTGTGGAACCCTTCATCATCTTCCATGCTGATAGGGTATCCCTCAGAACCAACCCATCCTTTATGCCCAAAGTGGTATCCAGTGTGGCTCCCAACCAATCCATTCATTTGCCCACCTTTCTTCTCAATCCCCAGAACAAGGGGGAAGGATTCTTCACACTCTAGATGTGCACATACAGCTTAGATTCTATCCAGACAGGACTAAATCCTTCAGAAAGTCTGATCAATTGCTGGTTATCTTTGCTACAGAGACAGAAGGCAAAGCCATTTCCAAACAAACCATTTCAAAATGGATAGCACACTCCATCCATTTCTACTACAAACAGCATGGAAAGCCTCCACCCAAGGGGGGTCAGGACACACTCCACCAGTGCAGCCTCCACCTCTGAAGCTTTCCTCAGAGGAGTCCCCACCACCACCTGGACATCTGTTCACACTTTTACCAAGCATTACCACCTGCCTCTCTTCTCCAAATCCTGGGCCGGGTTTGCTTCTGCAGTCTTGCAAGGCATCCTAGCCAGACCCTAGATGCATTCACTGACTCCACCCTTTTCCTCAGCTTTGGGAATCAACCCAAATGTGATGACTGCAACAGTGAAACACGAAGAACATAGTACAGTTGTGTACACTTACCATAAATGTAGATGTTCGAGTGTATTCACTGTTTCAGTCCTGCTTTCCCTCCCTCCATCCCCCTTTCTTCTCTTTCTCTTTTTATTACCTTTCTAACTTGTTGTTCTTAACTTACAAGGGATATTTTGGTATTTATTTTCTACTGGTGGAGTTTCTTCCATCAGAACCTGGCCTCCTACTTGGGGGCTCCTGACAGGTTAGGGCAAGAATAACTGATGTAATGGCACCAGCTGCCTTACTTTATACTACTGATGACCTGACGTCAGTCTTCAAGTGACAGCAATCGACACAGAAATACTAAGTCTCTGGTATTCGGGCAGGCCAAGGGCTACCCTGGCAGGGATAACCCAAATATGATGACTGCAACAGTGAATACACTCGAACATCTACATTTATGGTAAGTGTAGGCAACTGTACTTTCTTGCTCAGTAAAGTTGGTTAAAAAACAATGCTAGGTGATGATAATTTGTATGGTAAGAGTAAATAATGAATTACTGCCAAAGTCCTAAATTAGACTTTCCTGAATGATGTGTCAGTGCCGTTTTGCTAAAT
Organism: Protopterus annectens; assembly: GCF_019279795.1. Classification (NCBI taxonomy): domain Eukaryota; kingdom Metazoa; phylum Chordata; order Ceratodontiformes; family Protopteridae; genus Protopterus; species Protopterus annectens. The sequence goes on from NC_056726.1 coordinate 379,848,868, forward strand.
GATATTATTTTGATCAATGTCTGTAATGGGCACAGTAGGGTACTAGCTGAAATTTTGAGGGTCATAATGCTGTAATTGTGATCCCACCATAAGTGTCATCCTCAGAACAGCAGAATTTTAAGTGTGAATTGGAATGATGCTTACCAAGCCCATAGCTGGGACACCTGGGAATACTTCCAACTTCTCTGGAGTATGGCAGTCTCGGAGATTAAGTAGGAAGGATGTGGGGATGCTGCCCCACCTTGTCAAGGGTTGCAGGAGGGCAACCCTCAGCCCACAAAAATACTTTAGTGGGGGTAACAACAAGTTTTAGATTTTTTTATTGAATCACAGTTTATTTGTAGGACTGGTGAAAACCCAAATTTTGGGTTTTACAAGCTGGTAGAGCAGAACCAGTAAATCTAAATTTTGCAACATGTTTCCCTTCAGAATTCTGCAGAATTTGACAAGTGCATTTATTACGTCAAGATGTAGCAAAAGTGACTGTTTTAGTAGTAGCATATAAACTAACAATGCTTATTTGTTTGTAGATCATATGGGGTACTAAATGGTACTGACATTTAATTAAGCAGTCTTAAAGTTTCTGAGCTCAAGATTTTTAACTATTTGTTTGAAATTTAAGATGTGGTTTCTAAAAGTTATTGTGTTCCACTGTACAGCAAACAGGCAGTCATCCCAATGAAGGAAGACTCACGGTTTACTAAGCCCACCTTGGTGCTGTTGCTAGCTCCGGCATAACTGCCCCATACCCTATCCTACCCCTTAACCAACTGTTAGAAGAGCATGTGATTGTCCATGGCCCTGTGTACAAAACTAACAAAATAAAATAAAAAGTACTGGCCTTAAAAATCAATATATCAAATCTTTATTGCTCATACAATATATTGTACCCCAAATGCCTTTGAACCTCTATGATGACTTTTATTCACCAATCCCAATGGAATATATTCCAGAGTCCCAACACCCTGTCTGTGAAGTAATATTTTCTTGTACTTGCCTTGAATTATCTCCCTTACAGATATTGCCTATATCTCAGTCCCTGTTTGCCTTTCTTCTTCTGTTCCACCCACCCCTTTTGTTCCGAACAGTATGATATATCCAGATCATATGCCTTTTTTTCTTCTATCCATTAATATACAAAAGGTCAACTTTCTAAGTCATATCTTGTGCCCTAACTCCTATGTCTTATTCAATATTTTGGTAACTTGGCATTGTATGTTTTATACAACCATAACATCTTTCTCTTTGAATGGCCTGTAGAACAGTACCCAGTACCCTAGATGCAGCCCTACTAATCTGAAAAGTAGAATGCTTAACTCATCATCTTGAGCATCCATTCCCCATGTTGTACATACCATCATCCTGCTGGCCTTTGTGATTGCCCCTTCACACAATATAGCATGGTTCAGGTTTTGAATTATTATAACCCCCAAATTATACTCCTTTTCTGCCCTGCTTAGTATCACTGTGTCAAATAAGTACTTTTCCACAGTACTCCTCCCAAATGAATGCATAACCTTGCACTTTTCCTAAATCCAAGCTGCCACAACATAGGCTGCTTCTGGTCTGTTGGGAGACTAGTATCTTTATCCATGGATATTGTACCTATTTTTGTGACCAGCATGCAAAATAATATTGCTATCCAAACCCAGTTTGATATCTGATGCAAATATATCAAACAGAACATATTGTAACAATGACTCTTGTGACAGTACAATACGTAGTCTATTTTATCCCCAAAACATTTCACTTGAATTTCCTATCCACTTTACCATTTATGAGCTCCACGTTATGCCTGTTTATTTTCTAACAGACATTTTGTATCACAGTGTTAGCGGTCTTGCTGACATCCATGTACATCACATCTACAAGTTTCTTCTTGCCAGTCCAGTGATAACCCATTTGGACTAGAAGGAAAGGCCTCTGCTGCATAAACTCATGATATTATCATTAATGAACTCTGTCAGTCTGCCCCACATAATGTTTTTTTTTTTGCATAAGATGGTCCAGAACAGAATAAGACCAACAGCTCTGTAATTGTGTTTCCTTCGTAGGCCTGCCTTTGTGCAGAGGAACAGCCGCTGCTAACTTCCTTTCTTGTAGTACCACTTCAGTTACTAAAGAGGGAGTGTAAAGTTCTTCCCATGGGCCACCAAGCATTGCACCTTACTCTTTTAGAACCCTAAGAGGTAGCTTATCCAGATCTTCTATCTCATCTCTTCAGACACTAATATGACAACTTGTAACTTGTCTGGTGTAGAATTCACTTTAAAAATGGAATGCTTAGACAGTGCTGTGAATTCATGGAACTTTGAAAGTATGGTGCATATAGGTGCAGTATATGAATCATATAAATCTGTATTGAAGGTGGCTTATTGTCTAACTGTTAGTATTTTTAGAAAGTTTTGGTAGTGTAAATCAGTAAGATGTGACAAGAAGTGTGCATGCTTCATATGCAAGAATAATGCCCGACAGGATGTGTTTTAATGTGTAGTTAATGCCCATTCAGGAGTGTTATGAGGCACAACGCTGCAGGCGTACACCACTGGAAGGGTGTTAATTACATATTAACACACACCCTAGAGGGCATTATTGCACTTAGAGAATGGGCTTGCTGTAAAATTATGTTTTACTTGCTTATTTATTACTATATTATTTTTTTTTATATATTTTTAATGTAAAATAGTTCCTCCACCTAATGTTTCAGACTTGCTGTAGCATATGTTAATGGTGTTGGAGGAAGCATTTTACATCAAACATATATAAAAAATAATAATAGTGCTTAAAAAATAAGCAAGTGAAACACAACAATTTTACATACAGCCCATTCTGTCTCCCATACACAAATACACAGTCTGTTCTGGTTTCACACACATACATATACACACAGTCTCCTCTTCTTCATATACACATTCACTCACACAAGATCCATCTCACTCTCTCTCGATTTCTCTCTCCCACACAGTCTCCTTTGCTTACATACATGCATTCAGTCACACATCACTCTTGCTTTCTCTCTCACTCTCTCGATCTCACACACACACACACACACACACACACACACACACACACACACACACACACACACACACACACACACACACACAGTATCTCTGCTTTCATACACACATTCACTCACACAAGATCAGTCTCAACCTCTTTGTCAGTCACTCACAGTCTCCAGCTGCTTTCATACACACATTCATTCACACAAGTTCGCTCTCACTCCCTCTCAATCTCTCTCTCTCACACAGTCTCCTCTGCTTACATACATGTATTCAGTCACATCACTGTCACTTTCACTCTCACTCTGTTGATCTCTCTGTCTCTGTCTCTCTCTCTCTCTCACACACACACACACACACACACACACACACACACACACACACACACGCAGTCTCACTGCTTTCATGCACACATTCACACACACACATGCAGACAGAAACATAAACACACACTTTTTTGTTTCGCTCGATTGGTTGCTCTCTCTCTCTTACTCTCATACATGCATGCACTCACACATACACTTTATTTAAATTTTTTTTTCTTTTTTTATTTTACACTCGCCAAACAGCAAAAGTGCTGCTTAGCGAGTGTAAAATAACAGCTTGCTCACTCTTACTTTCACTGACATGCGCACACACACACACAAACATGCTCAGTCATAAATGCACACACACACACACACACACACACACACACACACACACACACACACACACACACCTACTTTTTTTTTAGTTGTCTTCTTTTTTATATTTTACACTCGCTAAACAGCAAAAGCACTGCTTAGTGAGTGTAAAAGAACGGTGGGCTTTCCTTTTTCTCAGTCCAAGTTCCATGGCAGCTTGATATGCTGCCGTGAAGCGGTGGACTCATTCTTCTCAGTGGGCATTACTTGTACGTTAATCCCCTGCTGGAGAATGCTCGTTCTCTAATCAGGGTACTGATGTACAGTTTGCCCATCATCTAAGCTGAATTAAACTCCTATCACAGGGGCTATCCATTTCAAAACATCTGTCACAAACAAGTAATAGGTAAGCAACCAGTGCCCCTAAAGCATAATACTTGAGGCATAAACAAGCTGCTACCATTAGTAAACCAAAGGTGTACTTAGAATTAAAACATTTCACTGGTCATATTACTCACATCTTATATCTTGCTTGTGATGTTACCAACAAAAACATTTGCCATTGAGTAAAAATCCTTTATAATCTCACCACTCAGACATAAGTGATCACTTCTCCCACAATTCATCCTATTTCTATCCAAATAATTCCAGTTTCAATGATGCCCTTTAGCAGAATACTTAGTTCTCTGAAATATCCACAAATGAAACAAAAAAAATATATTGTAAAACTTAAGCTGCTCTTCCAATTTTAGAAAACTGTACACACATTTCTTAGAAAAGCTCCTGAAGTCATTGCAAAACCTCATACCCGTGTTTTCAACCTTTCCCTCACCACTGTTATTGTTCATCATCCAGTCATGCTTTCATCATTCCTTTGCCTAACATCTCTTCTCCAAAGGATTTCAAAGATTATTGACCAATCTCTAATCTTTGTCCAGTTACAAAATATTTTGTATACATACAGTCTCAAACATATTAATAACCTCTTTTAAGATCAACAGCATGGTAACATAGTAAATATAAAATAAAAAAGATTTTGTACTTTACCACTCTACCCTCCCCCTTGCTTAGATATACTAACTTCATGGTCACAAAACTGTGAAGAAAATAAAATAAAAAAACACAAGCACACACAGTGAATCAGTGCTGGTGCACAAACATCTATGGACTGGGGGGGGGGGGTACAACTTTGCAGAAAACTCATTTGACTGAATCAGAACCAGCGGTTATTGCCAATCCACACATACTCTTTTAGACTTGCTTTCCTAGTAACTCCTTTGATCGGAAATTACACCATTGTATGCTGTGTATAAATTTTACACTTTTCTATACATCCTGATTCAGTGAAATGACACAAACTTAGTACACCAGACTGGAGAGTCAGCATTATGCCACTGGCTGCAGTTCACAAACAGAATCATTAGGATAGTAATGGAACAGTTCTAGTAAGTTAATTCAGCATAAATATGGGTTCACAGTCACATGCAAAATTGGTGTTTTCAGAGAATTAGGTCAGGGCATTGACACACTGAAGTGAAAAAAAATATATACTTTAATCACTATTAGGAGACCTTTTATAGTAGAAGTTTCATTGTCACCAGCAAAAGATATTGGGGTGAGAGCTTCATTAATTACTAATGTAAGATGTGCAGTTCTATGACAAAATTGTTGTTGACAGCAGTGTTGCCAATGGAATGCAGTCAAATTCTTTTTTTTTCAAAACAGGTTTATTGTTTTAACATATAAGAGAAATATCATAACAATTTTATACAAGTAATTAAAAATAGGTATTATTATAATATTCAACAAAACAACTAAAGTATTTACAAAGACATCCACTACAATCAGATCAATTAATTAAACTAAAATACCATGCTATTGAAATTAAAATTTTTTTAACAAATTTTGTAAATTATCCCATACAATAAAATAAGATGTTTTTCTGTTTGTTCTAGTCCTAATTGTGTTTATTTCCATATGGCACACTATATCCATAACATTTTTAAATTCATTGAACGAAGGAGGTGTATCTGAAAAGGAATGCAGTCAAATTCTGAATGGTTGAATTGCTCAGTAGACTAGAACAGACTTAAGTGATTCTGTTTTCAGTAAGTAAGTGATTGAATCATTTTTGCTGAAGATGCTATTACCGGAGGAGTAATTGTCTCCTTTTCACAAGATGCACAACCTTGAAGATTATTACTAAAAGTAAGGGTATAACAAATGTGGTATCCCACATGGTGAAGTGTAGGTACTCTTCACATGATATAATTGTTTTGCTTTTTTTACTGAGAGGATGAAACAGATTCAAGTGACAGAAATAATGTTTCTTCACAGGGTAGCTGTATTCACTCACATTGATAGATTAAAGAGCTCAGCAATCTAGGAGGATTTTTGAAGTACAGCTACTTCCCCTCTATGTTGAAAAGAGTACATTGAGATTGTTTGGGCATGTTGTCAGGATAGTAGGTATCTCCCAAGAGAGCTGTACCAGGCAGGATGCAGTGTAAGGAGGCCCGGAGGCATAGAAGGAGCACTTTCGAGGGTTGCTAGATCTCAGCTCACCTGGGAGAGCTCAAGAAATCTGCTGCATGCTAGTCAGTGCCTCAATCTATGCAGCAAGAGCTATGATAGGGAAGTCTGGTCTACCCTGCTTAGCTTGCGACTTTCATCATGGCAAGTGGTTTTGAAATTAGATGTACTCTTTAAATGCTAGAGTAAACAATTAGCATTCCACATAACGTAAGATAGTACAGTACAAGTTCTAAAGCATTCACATCCCCCCAAAAGTAAGTTTGAGAAAGGCAAAGTGAGCATTGGCTGGGGAAACAGCAATGTGCAACTGTTATACACTCTTTAGTGACATCTTAAATTCTGTTGATAGCTAAGAACACATAACACTAAAAAGTAACACATCCACCCAGTTACATTAACTACACAGATGAGTTGACAAAACAGCCACATCTCAAAATCAGTTGTACATACACATACCACAGGATTAGTCTCTATCTGAAAATTAAGTGCAATCAATACAAAAATAATCATTTGTCACTCCCTGAAAAAATATAAGTCTAAAAGGGGTGTTTACTACATAAAACACACCTTCCCCTTAAACTTTTGTGTCCTTAGCTTTTGTGAGTTGGATGATGTTTTAAGTCACCTACCTAGGAGAAATATACTGGTAAATTCATCTCAAGCAGCATGAACAGATTAAGGCAGACAAATGTTTTTTTCCATCATCAACACACTCACAGGACAGCAGATAGCACTGACAAATGAGTAAGTTCTTCACTTATTATCTCTCAGGTGTACTATTCAAAGTAAGTGGCACACAGACGGCTAGTTTTCTCTTCTCTCCTGGTTTCATTTCTTAGCCAATCAGCACACAATTCATGATCTAGTACATGAGCTGATCAAAAGGCTATTTGTACGTCTATAAAATGGCAGTAACGTATGTCAAACTGCTTTACAGCATCTTTGAAATAAACAGTGTTTGTTCTGCTGCTGTTGTCACTTAAGTGAACGATCATTCAGGGAGGTCATTGTGTATGTGGGTGTGTGTGTGGGGGGGCATATAGACAGTTGCCATTTTTTTTGCCACAGCAGCAGCCTAACAACAAACTCTCTACTATGAAAGATGGAACTGTAGTAAACCTAACAGGTCATTAGTATTTATGGGTGCTGCCTACCCACATCAGCACACAAGCAGAGTGAAAGAAGTGATCGGTTTGAGTGCTTCAGAAAAGAATCACAGTGGCCTCAAAATCAGTGGCAAAAAGTGGTAAAAAATTTTAAACAATCAACTGATAATTAAACAAATAAAAGGAAAAAAAAAATACACTTTGTCCTCAAGTACTACAGTTCCTAGGTGACCTAGTTCATCTATGCCTTAGGTCTGCCCTGTTCACTACCCTAGAACTGCAAAGCCCCAAAATTTGTGGACAAATCCGTGCATCTTACTTTAAGGCCTTAGGAAGGGATCTATACCAGAAGCAGAACACAAGGTTTAGACAACAAAATGCTCTCATCAAGATGACTGCATGTCTAGTGGATGTCTCAGGCTTAAGGCACATTGTCAGAGCAGCACCACCTGCTATTGAATGCACGTAATGACTGCCACCTTTGAATACTAGTACACCATTCTGATGCAAACAAAACAAAAAAGCAACAATGCAGTACTGTAAACAAACATAAGCAGGCAGTGCTTTTGTTTTTACAAAATGCTGGAAACTGTTGAGATACATATATAGGGATTACTCCTGCAATACCGTAATTACTTGTCCCATTCATTCACCTCTAAGGTTTAGAACCTTTTGAACTTGAAACAAGCATATGTGTAATGCTTTTTTCTATTTACTTCCCCCCATAAAAAAATCTTGAGTACCCACTCTTGTGACCCTTAAGCCCATAGTGCTAAAATAGTAACACTGTGCTGCAACCAGTGGCATACTGTAGTAACAAAATCTGCTTTTTAAATGTACCTCAAGAAGAGCTAGTGACATTTAACACTGACAGTGTCTTATCCAAAGACAGAGACTCTGGCTGAATCATTGGGTTACTGTCCCTTGTATGAGTATTTGTTAAACACCAAAAGCTGTGTGAAGATGTAGAGAATAGTTTGCATCGTTCTATATATGTGGGCAAATAAGCTGGTTGTGTAAATGACATAGGAAAGTACATTTACTGACAGTACACAAATACTGTGCGACCATCCATGCTTTCCTTATCCGCCATCCCTCCACCCTTGTTGCTTGGCTTGTGAGGTAATGAAGCTGGTTATCATGGGAGTGGGGAAGTGGGAACTGGGGGGAGGTGGTTCCTTTTGTACATAATTTCAATTACATATGAAGAGGAAGGCCTTAAACATTATTATTAAAATGATAAGTCTGTGGGGCTTAAGATAAATGTTATTTTTTTTAATCATCTTTTGTGGGGCTTAAAATTAGTGTTATTTTTAAACCATCATCTTTACTACAACATATGTAAAATTTCCTTACAGTAATATACATTTATATAGTACATTCTGTCAGACTGTAACACAACACAACACCACATATAGATTCATAAGTGTATACTAGGCTAATGACCATAGGGGCCTTTATAACCCTAGCGAAGCTGCCCAAATGTATTGTGTAAGTGTGTGTGTGCCTTAAAGGTTATTTTAAGGGATATATGTAAGTTAGGGCAAGGTTTCCCATCCAGTGGTCCAGGTTTCTCTTGAATAGGGTTAGGAAAGAGCTCTGCTTCACATGGATGGTCATCCTGTTCCAGAGAAGAGGAATTCTCTGAGACACATATGTGTCCCTCCAAAGTTTAAATCCCTAGACTGAGTAATTCTGATGGTACTCATTTTGCAGATATGCAACAGGTCCATCAGAGTGGGAACCAATGATGCCTTGTATGCCAGGCATAGATCACCTCTGTACAGTTTTTAGAAAACAGAGCATACAGATACGGCCTTGAGGTGATCTGTATAGGATATACTGTTTACACCCTGTATTCTTTTTCTGAAGAACCTCTGTGGACATTCCAGTTTTTGCATGTGCCTGGTCCAGGTATTTACCAAAGGGGGTATTGTGTTCAATAATGGGCCTAATGATAGCCGAATACAGTGAAAGGATGACTTCTTTGGACCTAGATGCCATGCCCTTGCTTATAAGTAGAGCAAAATATAATGATTTCCTTACTACTTCATACACATGTTGGTTGAAAGCCATATCAGGATCTACATAATATCATAAAACAAAGTCATACATAAATTTCTTGGGATTTAAATTTCAAACATGTTCATAAATCAGTGGTGCTGTTTAACAGTACTAGTACTGCAGTAATTTACAGACAGACAGACACACACACACACACACACACACACACACACACACACACACACACACACACACACACATATATTTATTTAATGTTTGTGTACCAGATAGTTGGGCTGGTCAATCGGACCCTTTTCGGTCATGACCTGGGCTCATTGAGCAGATAATAAATAGGCAAGTGATTTGTACAGATATTACCTATTTATTAAAGCAACTATTGTCGTGAAGTAAATGCCACCATTGTGAATGTGTCACATAGAACAAAACAATTGCATTATAAAAGTTATATTAGAAATATTTACATTCATGTTATTCTCACACTTACATATATATCATAAGGCTGTTATGTCTGACTGCATCATCATTGCAAATCTCCTTGAAAATTTAACTCACCCGACTTACTGCAGCCCATAAGCATTCAATCCCTGGTTTCTTGTCCAAACACAACTGCTTTCTCCATGCCAGTCAGTCCACCCCTTTCATATTGTCTGGGGAAGGAGTAATAAGGGTCTCTAATAAAGTAGTTAATTTCTATACTGTACGTTAATTAACCTTAATGAAAAATTCTCACTCTTACTTGATCTTTACAATGCCAGTTCCCAACTTTCATTCATATCCTCTTCTTTGGACTTTCACCACTTATTTTAACTACAGTAACAGTCCATCTCAACACTAGTCCAATCTACTTAATATTTTAAATGTATTTTTAAAATATATTTAAACTTGTTTACATATGTTTGGAGAGATGCCTAAAAATGCATGTGTGTGTGTGTGTGTGTGTGTGTGTGTGTGTGTGTGTGTGCGCATTCATGGATGGATGGGTGCCTATGTGTGTGTGTGTGTGCGTTTCTGTGTGCGCACATTCATGGATGTGTGTGTGTGTGTGTGTGTGTGTGTGTGTGTGTGTGTGTGTGTGTGTGTGTGTGTGTGTGTGTGTGTGTGTGTGTGTATGTATTCATGGATGATGTGTGGGTGGGTTCACATTCATGGATGGTGTGTGTGGGTGTGTGTATGAACATGTGTCTGTGTGCGTGTGTGTACACATCTGTGTGTTTAAATAATGTGTCTTTTTATGGGTATGTGCACATCAGTTTCATTTGGTATGACAGTCTGGTGTTGCTGAAAATTTGCACCTTATTGTGTGCTACTTTTGTTAATGTATATTGTGTGCTTCTTTGTTAATGTATATTGTGTGCTTTTTGCACTCATTATCTGTGCCACTGTAGTTAATATGTATTTCCAGTGCATTCTGTTTGTTCATATTTATGTTTCCAAGCAATGTTTTATGTTTTGTCCTGGGCCAAGCCTGAAATTGGGATATATGGATCAGAGTGCTAATCTGGTAAATAAATTAACAATAAATAAATAAAAATGTGATACAGGAACTTGGAAATCTTTAATACGTATGATGGCAGCCTTATTTGGGACAAAAATCTTTAAAAAAAAAAAAAAAAAAAAAAGTTTTGTCTACACTTGTGTACGTTTGATTGGTTAGTATGTATTGTGCCATTTAACCAAGAGTTATGCTGTATTAAACACTAACTTTTCAATTGTCTTTGCTGATCATTTTTATGATTGTTAAACTCTTTGTAGAGAAAGTTGTTTAAAAGACTTCTAATTACATTTCTTTTTAGGTGAACTACACATTTCTAGGTGATATATGTAATCTTTGGCGTAACTATGATGATATTCAGGATTCTTGGGACAGTGTTCTTGAGATTATTGATTGGTTTTTTGGCAATCAAGATAATTTACAACCATTTGCTGGCCCAGGAAAGTGGAATGATCCTGATATGGTAAGCCTAATTATGTTTGTTCACTTTAGTTAAGCATTATGGTTAAGTTTAATTCTCCCATGTTTAAATAAACAAGTTGTGGTGTTACATTTCCAGGGATTCCATCTTCATTGTCCCTCTCTGTCCCCTAGATGCCCTAGGTATAACCATTGGCCTGGATGCTGATAAACAGTGTATGATGGGAGGGATCAGCTGAGGCCACTTTGCTGTACTGTGTACATTCCTGTTGCAATAGCATTATCTGGAGAAGAACTGCATGTGAGTGTATATGATAATTACAGGTGCACAGAAGTATACACCCACACTAGATCAGCATAGTGAGTATCGCATTATGTTTTCGGGGAAGTGGTGGGGGGCAGTCTTAAAAGTATTTTAAAAAAGTCTCCTAACCTGTGCTGGATTGCAGCTTTGATCCTATGCTGTTACCTTCCTTTCCCAGGATCCTCAAATACCAGGGCTTGGAGAATAAATGAGCCAGGCAGGAAGAGGGCTTGATTATTGCAGGATTATGGAGGTCAAGTAATAATTAAAAAAAAATATGTTGATGAATTGTACTTTTCCAATTTTCGGTTTCTTAAGGAGCTGCACACTTTTAAGCTTCATTTACTTATTTCTCATCACCAGTTTTAATGTTTGTAGCAGCTAATCTATGGAAAATTTTGCTTTCCCAGCGTTGCTTACTGCTGTGTCATATCTGTACTTTATAATTTATACTGTTCCTTATTGTTATTAGTAACCAACACAGAACATCTTTTACCCATTGCTTTCGACAAAGTATTCCCAAAACCTGAGCTATTAATAATATTGCCTACACCAGAGAAATCACATTGTGTTTAATCAGGATGACTTAAGAGGTAAGAATAAAGTCATCCCCTCTACAGGAAATGGCTTGTTTCCAGAATGTGTTTCTGGCACTGCAGTTCATTTCTTCCATGCTTATATAACATGGATTCATCCCCTTTTCTGGACTGAAACTTGTATAGTGTCGTAAAGTTTTAGAAGTATATGTCGAAGTTTTACAGAATATCTATTGAAACACTAAACGAAAGCAGAAATCTGCTTTTCACTGCAGTTTAATGAGTCAAAAGTGAAGTTATTTTATATATTAAATTGTTTTTGTGCAAACAGCGAGTAACATTGAGAGCTTTTTCCTCACAGTTTTAACAGATTGCTGCATTATTTTATAAGAGCGTTATTCTGTATTTGGAGTCTTGACTGTTGGACATGTGGAGTGAGTCACATTACTTCGCTCTGATGTTCTTCGTGTTTCACTGTTGCAGTCATAACTGTAGGGTGTTCCTGCCGGCAGGCAGCCCGAGGTCGGCCAGAATCCCAAAGTCTGGGTCCGGCGTCGGCTGTACCAGCAAGTACCCTGACGTCAGAACGCAGAGGTACATAGCTGACAGCCGACGCCATCTTCTCCAGTCTTTCTTGCTGTGCGGTGGAAAGCAGCTCACAAGTCGTTGGTTGGCGTATTCAGAACAACGTGCTTTGATTGACTTCGGTCCGAAGTTTTCAACTTCTCTTCTCAAGCTAAGTACCCCGTTGGGGAAACTTTTTTCTTGCTCCTCCGATGTCAGAAAAAGTTAATAATTGTATATCATGTGGAAAACAAATACCTCATAAAGATTTCCACTCTTACTGTCTACCTTGCTTAGGCCCTGACCACGACGTTTCTTGTTGTCGGTTCTGTGCCAGGTTTAATTCTCGCACTATCAAGCGTAGGTACGATTGGGCCTTGAACTATTTCGGTAGACGATTTAATTACAGGATGTCGTCGGATACTTTACCGACAACCGGAATTCAAAAGAAAAGCAAGGACAAGGATAGGCCTCCGAGGTCCAAACAGGATTCTTCACAGCCGGAGCCAGCTTCGGGTTCGGCGGTCGTCAGTGAGGCACTTTTGCAGCCCCTGTCGTCCGCCACTTCTGAACCTATGGCCGACACGGACTCCCATGGGGAGCCATCTAGGCCTAATATTTTATCTGCTGCAGGACCTTCGGACGTCGCTCCTTCAGATGGGTCCGGAACTGCTGTGCAGGTACCGGCTTCTGAGGGAGTTTTCAGGCCTTCACATATAACTATTTCATCAAAGTCAAAGGCAAAGACAAAAACTCCTGTAAAACCGAGGGTTTCTACTCAAGCTGCTTTGGATTCAGCTCCCAAGTCCCAGAAGCAATTACTACGGATGGCTGAGGATTTACTTACAATGATTAGGGGTTCTCACCCTCCTCCTGAAAAAAGGCCTAGACAGGATTTACCTTATGGTTCCTCTGACCAGGCTTCTGTGTCTTCTGTCTCTTCCTCTGGCCGGGATTACTCTTTTCCTCCTTATGAGAATTCAGATGCAGAGGACTGTATTCCCTCTGCTTCTCCCCATGAAGATTTCTCTTTTGGGGAAACTTTACATGAGATGAGAGAGCATTTTCATTGGAAAGGTCAGGATTATTCTGCCTCCAAAAAGAGACTCAGAGAATTTCTCCTTCTCCCTCAACACAGACCTTTGGCTATTCCTCCTGTGCTTGACATTGTGGATGATGCTTTCTCTGAAGCTAACCTGAATCCTGATTCCTTGCCGCCTGCTCCTTCTAAGCCTGATAGATTTTACAGAGTCCCTGATTCCCATCAATTCTTATTTAAGAACCCTTCTGCAGATCCAGAAACTATTTCTCAGGGTTCTAAAGCTGCTAAGGCCGCTTCATCTAAAAATCCTATTCCCTCTGAAAAGGATTCTCGTGTACTTCTGCTACTCTTTCTATTAGAGCTTTAAATTGCCAGTTTCATATGTTCAAGTATCAGCAATTTCTTTTGTCTGTTTTAAAGCAAAGGCTTTCTACCTTTCCTGCATGTGCAGAGGACAAGGAATTACAGGATGTTTTGCATGCAAATGAACAAGTTAGCAAACATAGTTTACATTGTGGTTTTGATGCCTTGGAAGCTTCTTGCAGGGCCGCAGCCTCTGGTACTGTTATAAGGAGACATGCTTGGCCGAGCAGAATTTACCTGAGCAGGTTAAGGTGAAACTGTTAGATGCCCCTGTTCAACATGATGTGTTATTTGGATCTAAGGCTGAGGAGGTTATTAAAAAGATGGAGGAAAAAGCAAAATCTATGCAGACTGTCAAAGATTTTTTACAAGTTCAGCCTCCTAGATTTTCTAGAAATTGGCCCTCCAAAAATTGGTCTTTTCCCACTTCTGACAGGCCTCAAAGAGGAAGATATAGACGGTCTAGAGGCCGGGCACAGACACAGGCCTCTTATAGGTCCAGACAGTGGACTGCTTCTTCACCTAGAAGGGGAGAAGACAGACCTCAATCACAAAGGAAGCAGACCCAATGAGTCCCTCTGTTGGGCTACAGGTCCTTCTTGCCTGGAAGCTCCTCTCGGAGGAAAACTATCTCTTTTTTACCAAAATTGGATGCATATAACCCAGGACAAATGGGTTTTAGATGTGATTTTAAAAGGCTACAAATTCCACTTTCATACTCTGCCAAGGTCTTACGGTTGGCCAGATCTGCCAAAACATCAATGGTCAGAGGCCTTAAATCAGGTGGATGCTTTATTGGCCATGAGAGCCATAGAACCTGTTCCACCCCCAGAGATGGGCAAGGGTTTTTATTCAAGACTTTTCCTGGTCCCAAGAAAACAAAATGCATGGAGACCTATTCTGGACCTCTCAGTATTAAATACTTTTCTGGAAATTCCAAAATTCAAGATGCTTACTCTGCAACAACTTCTTCCCATGCTCTCCCAGGATGCTTGGATGGTAACATTGGACCTGAAGGAGGCCTACTTACACATTCCCATCAGACAGGAATGCAGAAAATACCTCAGATTCAAGGCAGGCTCGAGACACTTTCAATTCTCTGCACTGCCCTTTGGCTTCTCTACTGCGCCCAGAGTCTTTACCAAGTGCCTGGCTCCAGTAGTGGCTTATTGCAGACTCCAAGGGATTCAAATTTACCCCTATCTGAACGACTGCCTTATCCAGGCGGACAGCAAGGATCTTTTACTTCAACATCTGCAGTTTGTTCAGCATCTCCTCCTACTACTGGGATTTTCAGTGAACACAAAAAAGTCATATTTGATCCCCTCTCAACAAATGATCTTTTTGGGAGCTCTTTTAAACACAAGCTTGCAAAAGGCCTTCCTGACTCCAGAAAAGCAAGTACATCTGGCATCAATTTTCAAAACCTTGGCTACTTTGACTCAGCTCACTGCAAGGAAATTCCTGCAGGCTTTGGGCTACATGGCTTCTTGCATCCTGTTGATTCCAAATGCAAGGCATCATATGAGAAATCTTCAATGGTACCTAAAGAGTGTATTGTCTCAGCATTACCACAGCCTGGAAACAATGATACCTCTGATTCCCTGCCTCCAAAAAGAGTTCCTTTGGTGGTCCAGGACCTGTGCTTTAAACGAAGGAAACCCCTTTCGTCTGCCTCAGCCTTCTCAGATCATGACCACAGATGCTTCGGATTACGCTTGGGGAGCTCATTTTCTAGACAACTGCCAGCAGGGCTCTTGGCCAAAGAAACATCTTCACTGGCACATCAACCTGAAGGAGATGTTGGCAGTCCAACATGATCGTCTAGCCTTCCAGAAATTTTTGCAACCAGGACATCTTCTGATTCGTACAGACAATACCACAGTCATGTGGTACATAAACAAGCAGGGGGGCTCCCACTCTTACCCCCTTTGCAGACCAGCCATGAGTCTATGGGACACAGCTCTAAATTTGAACCTGCATCTTCAAGCTCAATTCATCCCAGGAAAGCAAAATCTCTTAGCAGACAGCCTAAGCAGAAATCTTTTGGATCCCCACGAATGGATGCTGGACCCCAACTTATTCAGCAGGATTACATCAGTTTGGGGTTGTCCTCAGATAGATCTGTTTGCATCCCATCTCGACCATCAGTTACCACAATTTTGCACCAGGTCCTTCCACAAAACAGCATGGAAAGTGGATGCCCTGTCTTTCAGCTGGAGGAATCTTTCGGGATATGCCTTCCCTCCTCTTCCTCTTCTGCCTCGGGTGCTACTGAAAATAAAACAGGACAGACCCAAGATTATCATTCTGATAGCTCTAAATTGGCCTCGGCAGTTCTGGTATCCAACCTTAAGACACCTGTTCTTGGAATCTCCTTGGATTCTGCCTCTGTCTCCTTCCCTTCTGTCCCAACATCAGGGTCAGATGCTACACTCTCAAATCAAGACTCTTTGCCTGGCAGCCTGGCTCTACAAAGGCCTTTGATTCCTTCTGCTCTTCCCAAACAAGTTTTGGATGTTCTCTTGGAAGCTAGGCGTCCTAGTACTAGAAAATCTTATGCTTCTAAATGGAAAAGATTTTGTATTTGGATGCGGGATCGAGGTTCTGATCCTCTTCTACCTGATATTTCCTCCATTTTACTTTACCTCTCTGAACTCTTGCTTAAAGGCCTCTCATTCTCTTCCATCAAAATTCATGCTTCTGCTATTTCGGCTCATTTCAACACTGATCCCCCCCCCCCATTTTTTCTCATCAACTGGTGAGACAATTCTTGAGAGGGGCTAAGAATTTAAGACCTCCCAGAACTCCTCCTGTTCCTGCTTGGGATCTTAATTATGTTTTGGAGAAGCTTACTTTACCTCCCTTTGAGCCTGCGGCTGCTGCTTTGGATATCAAGTTCTTATCCTGGAAAACAGCTATTTTATTAGCATTGACTTTTGCAAGAAGGGTGTCAGAGTTGCAAGCTCTCATGGCTGTGGAACCTTACCTTATTTTCCATCAAAACACACAACGGCCAGCAAAATATGTCCCAAAACGCTTTATTTAGCTGACACAATCACATACGGATATTAAAAAATATCCCAAGCTCCAAACCGGTTTCGGTTTCACCTTCTTCAGTGGAGCACAAAAAATAGTAAGATAGAGAGAGCCAACACGAACATATGATACTATTTATAGTATCTGTTAAACATAGGATATCCAATCAGAATACAGTGATATGGTCTAATAAGACCTTAAATGCCATAAAGGTGCATGTATACATTCAAAAATAAAAATGAAAACAAAAATTACATCCACATTATTATAATGAGGTTAAATAATATTGTGACACTAAGTGATGATTCTATGTGCTATACATAAAATTTATAAGTGTATAAACACTCATAAGCCATCACGGTAGTGTAAATATATGGTTGAATTAAAGATGGTCATTAATGCCTGGGGGAAATAATGCACCCAAATGTATAATCCAATACTTCTCCTTTTGTGTCAAAATGTTTTCCCACCCCTGTTGGTGGCTTCTGTCACCAACATTCCGATCTATAATAGTGAACATAAATTTGGCCGTAGGATGTTTAACTGTATGTTGATAAAGGGCATTAGCGATTTTCTTGTTTCTAATGTTACTTCTGTGTTCCCCTATCCTAATCCTCAATGACCGAGAAGTTTTTCCTACATAAAATGCAGAGCATTAGCAGGTAGCAAGATAAATGACCCAACTCATGGAACAATTCCCAGAAAACTTTAAATCATATACCTTACTGGTATTGGCACTGCTGAACGATTTAGTTTTATTTACTTCACTACATGACATACAATGACCGCAAGGGAAAGTGCCAACCAATTCTTTACCAGTCATGGTTAATTGTTTGTATCTGGCCCCTCCACTACCATGATGTTTATAATGTGAGAAAATAGAACTTAAAGTTTTGCCCCTTCTATAAGAAAATTGGCAACGTGTCCCAAGGTGTTGTCTGAGAGTCTCATTAGCCATCAGAATGTTCCAATTTCTTTCCACAATTCCTCAGATGATCTGATTGTTTCTCCCATATGTGGTGACCAATCTCAGGACCTTATCGCCTTTCTTGTTCTGACGGTCCTGGTATTCAAGAAGCTGATTCCTAGTCAAATTGTCAGAACAGTATTTAGCAGATCTAATGTCAAACTCTGCATACCCTCTATCAAGGAATCTGTTCACAAGATCTGAACTGGCTAACTCATAATCCTCCTTACTGGAATTAATTCTTTTGATGCGACAAAACTGAGATTTGGGGATGTTCCGGACAGTGTGGCGGGGATGCATACTTGAGGCATGTAGCAACATGTTATATTCAGGATATTTCCTGTATATTCTCGTGCCTAGTGTGTTGTCAGGCTTTCTATAAACATTGACATCTAAAAATTCAATAGTTGTCATGTTGCTGTTAACTGTGAATTCAATGCCCCAAATATTACTGTTAAGATAATCAACAAATTCTTTAAGATATTCCATATCTGCTCGCCACACCATCCAACAATCATCAAGATACCTTCGCCAAATATCCATTTCCACAATGTAAATGTTATGAGATGTATCGTATATAAGATATTCCTCCAAGTAGGCCATAAAAAGGTCTGCATATATTGGGGCAAATGATGCCCCCATTGCAGTGCCTTGTAATTGCCAATAGCATTCACCTTGGAAAAAAAATATGTTTTTATTAAGAACATGCTCACACATGCAAATCAAAAGTGTATTAAAACCCGGAGGATATAGATTAGATTTTTCAAGCCAAAACTGAAGTGCTTGAAGACCAGCCCAATGTGGGATACTGGTGTATAATGATTTTACATCTAATGTACAAAGCAGCTAGTCAGATTCAATTTGGGTCTCTGCTATGATTTGTAAAAATTGTGTTGTATCCTTGATTCTAGCTCTCACATGGACTAGCAGTGGTTTCAAATATTCTGTCAAAAAGGCAGATAGTGGTTCAGTAAGTGTGCCATGACCTGACACTATAGGTCTACCAGGTGGGGAGGTCAATGATTTGTGTATTTTAGGAAGTAAATATAGTGTCTGTTTATTGGGATCCTTGACCGTTAAGTGCTTGACTATGGTAGTAGATAAAATGCCATTCTCTACTGCACTACCCAAGAAATTGTCAATCTCTTTTTTGAAGGTAGGAGTTGGATCAATATCCATCTTCATGTAGCATTTTTTATCAGATAGTTGTCGTAATCCTTCCTGTGTGTAATAGTCCATGTCAAGAACCACTATCGCCCCACCTTTATCTGCCTTGAGAATCGCTATATCATTGTTGTTTTTCAATTCATTAAGCGCCTGCCTTTCAGTTTCCTGAATGTTATCTTTAAGAATATTGAAACCATATGGTGGAAAATGTAAGTCCCTAAGTACAGCCTGTTGAAAAGCTGTAACATGGGTATTAGCAGGGGGTAGGAATGTAGATTTTAGAAATCTAAACTCACTCGCTGTATGCAACTGTGCTTAACAGACTACATTACCATTTCTTGAAGTAAGATCTGGACAAACTATACGGTCTTAGCACATTATTTGATTTGAATGATACCATGTTGGGCGTGACGAACGGAAGAATATGAGACGAACCAAGTACATTTTCACATTCCCACATAAACGGGTTGTGCCTAATTGTTATTTCTCATAATTTATGACTGTGGGTTTATTAACTGTGTCAGCTATCTTACCATGTGTCAGGGCTTTTAGGCCAATACCATTAGTGGTTAATTTGGTCTCATATTGGGAGTGGAAATTGGCTATGTGATTGATGCTTACATCTTGGTTATATAACCATCGGAACCCGTATTCTTCTACGTACAGTTAGCTTTCTGGTTTGTGTCACGATTCGAACTACAATGACTGTGGATCCACCTTTTTGGAATTAATGGAACTTTAGAGGGATATTAAAGTGTTTGGTGTTTAGCATTTATGGTCACCATTTCTATGGAAGTATATCCTGAATTTTCTATGTGTTTTATGCAATAGGATACAATGGACAGTAGTGACTGAACTCTATTAGACATGTATATGTTGAATTCCTCTTTATGGGTGTTCTTCCTCTTTTTGTTTCCATTTTAACATGGGCCTAGATTATCTAAAATAATTCATTAAGGTGTATATGGATCAAGCCAAATGTGTTTCATATTATACAATATTGGTTGATATATAGGGCATTCTTGTAAAATTGTTTAACTAACTATTGAATGTTCACTTTGTCATTTTTGAAGCGCCAGCTAATTAGCTAATAGTTTGTTGACAATATTCACTCTGCCACATCATACAACTAAGGGGCTCCTATATATCTAGGGCCTATGATGTCTATAGGGTTTTATGATACATGATGGAATTTTCTCAATTGGCCTTAATGTTTTTTTGACTTAATATTTATGTTTCACTGTCTATCTAAGTGGATACATAAATTTAGTGACATATAAGGCTATTGGTCATAATATTGGTATATTACAGCTATTTATAAAGGCTGGTTTAACTATTTATATGGTTAACATTTTTCTACAATATTATTGATCAGGTTAATAATTTGAGATTTCACATACTGTTTACTTGATCTATGCCTTTTTGTGCTATTTAGGATATTCTTCCTTAACAAAAGGTTGGATACCATCATTACTAAAACAATTGGTATTAGTGACTTGTTGGTTTTGCTAATAGACTTATGTTATTTTATATCCATTACATTTTTATGTAGTGAATACAGGATTTCCTTCCTATAGTTTTGATCAAGTCTTTTTGGGTAGAACACAGGTCAGATATGCAGGAATGCACAATGTTTTTTCATGTATTCATCTGAGGTTTGACATACATTTTTGGCATACACCATTCTCCTGAGACACTGGTATTTTGAATAATAATTGGATTCAATATTGACCCTACTATATTTTGGGTAGGTCACTTTATTGGGCCCCTTTTCTTGGTTCTGGCATCGCACTACCCCTACTTTGTTGTACTGGGTCAGTTCATTGGGGCAATATGAATCTGGACAATATTTTACAGGGTATGTGTGCTGATAGGGAGGATATCCAGGTGTTTGGACTGGAATCTATCCCAAGCAACATGAATAATGATCAACAGGCTGCCCCTGCAGTAAATGGATGCCAATCGGCCTTCTTTAATCTAGAGAAAGCCCTAAAAGGGTTACGAGCCAATATTTGGCATTTACGGCATTTCAAGGCTTATTCCTACAAAAAATTAGTCCCAAGGGGACTTAGAATTAGGTTAAAACCTATGGTCAGCAGATCTGAACAGAGGTTGACCAATGAATGGTTTGAGGCAGTTCAAGAAGGATCTATGAGATTTGTACAAATATTGTCAGATTACTATGAAAGGACAATAGATTTGAATATTGCTGAGGTTAAGGACCTCAGCCTTATTTGCAAACAATTTGAGTCAAATAGTAACTACAGCACCTTGGTGGCTAATTTATCCAGGGAACTGACCCAGTATGATAAATTGACCAAAGAAAGGAAAATCAAAAAGTTCAATCGGGACGTCAATGGCTATGCCAGGGGACGACCTTTTGAATTACAAAAGTCAGTCAGATTTAAGGATATGACTACGGGTAGTGGCAGTGCCAGATCAAGGAAACGACCTAGACCCATTCTTAAAAATAAGGAGTACACATATACCAGTACCTCGGGTGATGAGTCTTCTCCCACTGACAGTGAGGGCATTACATCTGATCACTCATCTTACAAAAAAAGAAGCAATATACCTACCCCTTTTGGGGTACGAAGAAACGACGCGGGGGGAGGAAACACCATAATAGGTCCAGATTTGGAATCAATGGATGGAATAGTCCAAGCACTTCTAAAATAAATGACACTACATTTAACAATGTCCTTAATCTGTCTAAATTTGAGCTCACTCTGGAACAAGAAACAATCTTAAATAAAGGTTTAGGATTTGTACCTGGCTTCTTTTGTGATCAATATCAAACAGTCAATGATGTTTTGGAATTTTGTCGTTGTCTGAACTTAAAGATATTTTTTTCTGAAAATGCTAACAATAATGCTCAAAGATCTACTGAGTTTAGATTTCTAAAATCTACATTCCTACCCCCTGCTAATACCCGTGTTACAGCTTTTCAACAGGCTGTACTTAGGGACTTACATTTTTCACCATATGGTTTCAATATTCTTAAAGATAACATTCAGGAAACTGAAAGGCAGGCGCTTAATGAATTGAAAAACAACAATGATATAGCGATTCTCAAGGCAGATAAAGGTGGGGCGGTAGTGGTTCTTGATATGGACTATTACACACAGGAAGGATTACGACAACTATCTGATAAAAAATGCTACATGAAGATGAATATTGATCCAACTCCTACCTTCAAAAAAGAGATTGACAATTTCTTGGGTAGTGCAGTAGAGAATGGCATTTTATCTACTACCATAGTCAAGCACTTAACGGTCAAGGATCCCAATAAACAGACACTATATTTACTTCCTAAAATACACAAATCATTGACCTCCCCACCTGGTAGACCTATAGTGTCAGGTCATGGCTCACTTACTGAACCACTATCTGCCTTTTTGACAGAATATTTGAAACCACTGCTAGTCCATGTGAGAGCTAGAATCAAGGATACAACACAATTTTTACAAATCATAGCAGAGACAAATTGAATCTGACTGGCTGCTTTGTACATTAGATGTAAAATCATTATACACCAGTATCCCACATTGGGCTGGTCTTCAAGCACTTCAGTTTTGGCTTGAAAAATCTAATCTATATCCTCCGGGTTTTAATACACTTTTGATTTGCATGTGTGAGCATGTTCTTAATAAAAACATATTTTTTTCCAAGGTGAATGCTATTGGCAATTACAAGGCACTGCAATGGGGGCATCATTTGCCCCAATATATGCAGACCTTTTTATGGCCTACTTGGAGGAATATCTTATATACGATACATCTCATAACATTTACATTGTGGAAATGGATATTTGGCGAAGGTATCTTGATGATTGTTGGATGGGGTGGCGGGCAGATATGGAATATCTTAAAGAATTTGTTGATTATCTTAACAGTAATATTTGGGGCATTGAATTCACAGTTAACAGCAACATGACAACTATTGAATTTTTAGATGTCAGTGTTTATAGAAAGCCTGACAACACACTAGGCACGAGAATATACAGGAAATATCCTGAATATAACACGTTGCTACATGCCTCAAGTATGCATCTCTGCCACACTGCCCGGAACATCCCCAAATCTCAGTTTCGTCGCATCAAAAGAATTAATTCCAGTAAGGAGGATTATGAGTTAGCCAGTTCAGATCTTGTGAACAGATTCCTTGATAGAGGGTATGCAGAGTTTGACATTAGATCTGCTAAATACTGTTCTGACAATTTGACTAGGAATCAGCTTCTTGAATACCAGGACCGTCAGAACAAGAAAGGCGATAAGGTCCTGAGATTGGTCACCACATATGGGAGAAACAATCAGATCATCAGAGGAATTGTGGAAAGAAATTGGAACATTCTGATGGCTAATGAGACTCTCAGACAACACCTTGGGACACGTTGCCAATTTTCTTATAGAAGGGGCAAAACTTTAAGTTCTATTTTCTCACATTATAAACATCATGGTAGTGGAGGGGCCAGATACAAACAATTAACCATGACTGGTAAAGAATTGGTTGGCACTTTCCCTTGCGGTCATTGTATGTCATGTAGTGAAGTAAATAAAACTAAATCGTTCAGCAGTGCCAATACCAGTAAGGTATATGATTTAAAGTTTTCTGGGAATTGTTCCATGAGTTGGGTCATTTATCTTGCTACCTGCCAATGCTCTGCATTTTATGTAGGAAAAACTTCTCGGTCATTGAGGATTAGGATAGGGGAACACAGAAGTAACATTAGAAACAAGAAAATCACTAATGCCCTTTATCAACATACAGTTAAACATCCTACGGCCAAATTTATGTTCACTATTATAGATCGGATTGTTGGTGACAGAAGCCACCAACAGGGGTGGGAAAACATTTTGACACAAAAGGAGAAGTATTGGATTATACATTTGGGTGCATTATTTCCCCCAGGCATTAATGACCATCTTTAATTCAACCATATATTTACACTACCCTGATGGCTTATGAGTGTTTATACACTTATAAATTTTATGTATAGCACATAGAATCATCACTTAGTGTCACAATATTATTTAACCTCATTATAATAATGTGGATGTAATTTTTGTTTTCATTTTTATTTTTGAATGTATACATGCACCTTTATGGCATTTAAGGTCTTATTAGACCATATCACTGTATTCTGATTGGATATCCTATGTTTAACAGATACTATAAATAGTATCATATGTTCGTGTTGGCTCTCTCTATATCTTACTATTTTTTGTGCTCCACTGAAGAAGGTGAAACCGAAACCGGTTTGGAGCTTGGGATATTTTTTAATATCCGTATGTGATTGTGTCAGCTAAAAAAAGCGTTTTGGGACATATTTTGCTGGCCGTTGTGTGTTTTGAGAGTTTGGTTGGCCGAGCAAAGCTTTGCGTGAGAGGTTTGGTGTTGCTTATTTTCCATCAAGACAGGGTGGCCTTGAGGACCAATCCTACATTTATGCCTAAGGTGATTTCTAAAGTGACTTTAAATCAGACTATTCACCTTCCTACTTTCTTTCCAATCCTCAAAACAAAGGGGAAAGGATTTTACATTCATTGGACGTACACAGACAACTACCATTTTACCTGGACAGAACTAAAGATTTCAGGAAATCTGAACAGTTGCTTATCTCTTATGCCTCCAGTTCTCTAGGCAAGGCTATTTCTAAACAAACTATTTCCAAATGGATTGCTCATGGAATAAGGTTTTGTTATTCTCATTTTGGGAAACAGATTCCAGGCACTGTTAGGAGTCATTCTACTAGGGCAGCTGCCACTTCAGCAGCTTTTCTCAGAGGAGTTCCTACCAAGGACATTTTGGAAGCTGCCACTTGGAGTTCAGTGCATACCTTCTCTAAGCACTATAATCTCCCTTTGTATTCTAAGTCTAGGGCAGGTTTTGCCTCTGCTGTCTTCCAGGGTCTTCTGGCTGCCCCTTCTTCTGCATAACCTCCACCCTCCTTCACAGCTTTGGGATTCCACCCTACAGTTATGACTGCAACAGTGAAACACGAAGAACATAGTACAGTTGTGTACACCTACCATAAATGTAGATGTTTGAGTGTCTTCACTGTTGCAGTCGGGGTTTCTCTCCGACCATTCCCCTCTTGTTTTCTGTTTGTTCTATCTCCTCTTCCTTTGTGGTGTATTTGTGTTTCCTTTGGGACACCTTTTGGATATTTTGGGGAGCTTCTGACATCTGGGGCAAGAAAGGCTGGAGAAGATGGCGTTGGCTGTCAGCTATATACCTCTGCATTCTGACGTCAGGGTACTTGCTGGTACAGCCGACGCCGGACCCAGACTTTGGGATTCTGGCCGACCTCGGGCTGCCTGCCGGCAGGAACACCCTACAGTTATGACTGCAACAGTGAAGACACTCGAACATCTACATTTATGGTAGGTGTACACAACTGTACTTTCTTTAAGACTAGGGGTATATACCAGCAAGTTAACCTGCTAGGAGTGGATACATTTTTCATATGTCTGTAGATGATGTTGCACTTGATTCATTCAGTATTTATTGTAATTTTTTGCCTTAAACCAGTACCTGTATTTTCCAGTCTTGACCCTCTGCTTTGGGGTAACTTTACAATGTGGGTGCAGAGGATTTTATTGGTAATGCTTCCTCTAAGCATGTCATGGTACAGCTGCTACAGAGTGTTTGCAATTGGCACACTGCTGTGCAGGCATCTGACTGAGCCTTCACTTTTTCTATAAACCTAAACCAGTTTTACACAGGTTCTATTGCTTCATTAGCTGTCAGAAGGCAGAACTGTGCAGAAAAAGAGATGTTAAGTTGTCTATCTCGCCTTCATTCTTGCTGTTTGGGATCCTCGGCTCCGACTCGGCCATCTTCAATAGCTCGAGAACTGTTTACTGGTTTGAGGCTCAACCCTTATCCCATAATGCCTAGCGATAGCTACCCAGATCTCGTTTGCCGCTTCAGCTGCAAGGGTGTCGTTTTTCTGGCTCAGGCTCGTATATTTGACTTTTTATGTAAACTTAGAATTTAAAATTCTAGTATCCTTTCTTTTTTTAGTGTTAGTTATACATGTTGTAGTTATAATTTCTATAGTCTCTACCTTTTTTTTTTTTTTGATAGAACTCGTTTAAGTTAGAGAGTTCTCCACCCCTCCCCCACCCCTAGGTTAGCCGTTTAACTTAGAGGCTTTCCTACTTCTATTTTTCCCCTTATTGTAAAAAAAAAAAAAAATAAAATATATATATATATATATATATATATATATATATATATATATATATATTAAATTATATTGTATCTTAGATTTCCTTTACAGTTTTAGATAGTACTGGTGGGTTTTGTCTAGTGTAGTACTGTTTTTTTGTCTGTATCTACTTACTTAGTCTTCCCTTTTTTTGCTTCAGTCATGTCTAAGGAAGCTAAGGTTTCGGGATTCAAAAAGTGTGACTTATGCTGTCAGAAGATGTCTCTGACAGATGGGCACACTAGTTGCGTCTACTGTTTGGGCGCTGTTCACTTGCAGGACTCTTGTTCTATTTGCCATGCCTTTAGTCCAAGAGTCCTGCAGGAGCATAAGAACAAACTAATTCTTAGGGGTCTGTTAAAACCCCAGGTTTCACCGGCAAAGGGTTCACAGCCAGTGAAATCCCCAAAATCCTCTAAGCCGTCGGCTCCATCCTCGGAGCCAACTCCTGTGCAGGATTTACCTTCTAAGTCAGTTCTGGCTGGCACCGACAAGACAACCTCCCAGTCGGCTCCATCGGATGCTTCGGAGCCATCGCGGAGCCACAAGATGCTGAGCTCCCCTTCCTTAAAGTCAGTGCATTCGGCTCCTCGGTCTCCATTATTTCAAAGTGAGCGTAGCCACCGATCCTCTCACTCGTCTCAATCCTCTAGGCTGTGTCGGGTCATGATCTGGAGACAGTAGTCAGTAGGTTGCTAAAGTTGCATGCACTAACTAAATTATTGTCCAGCCCTCCTCAGCAGGTATCGGCTCCGTCCACTTCATTTAATGTTCCTCCTCCGACTCCTTTGAGTTCGGAGCCAGAGTTCGTTGGGGTTCGAGTAGTGGAACCATCGGCTCCAATAACCATATCCCCTTCGGTTCCAATGTCGGCTCTTATTACCGCGATGGTACCTTCCATCGAGGGATCTGGATGCCGAGCCTCCCTCGTTGGCTCTGAGGGGGAGAGTGGCATCGGACCCTTGTCCGACCCTGTTCTCCCTCTTGGAGCATTGGCGCATGTAAGCTCAGCTCCAACATCGGCCTTGGAGCCGTCCCCCTCGGTGTGGAAAAAGATTCCTATTTCTTCAGAACGGGAGCTTTTTCTGCCTCGAGACAGGAACGCTTTTGAGGTCATGCGGAGTGTGCTGTCCCCTGAGTCAGCTCCACTACAGGCCCCACCAGCTCCTTCCCCCGTAGTGCCTGTGCCAACCTCTGCTCCTCCTCCAGACCCCAAGCATGGGCAACCAAGGCTCCAGGACACCCCATTGGGTGTTTCCTCTTCTTCCGAGGCCTCCCCTGATCATTCAGAGGAGCTCCCTCGGAAGAGGAAGTGCAAGAGGAAGCACATTGACTCCCCTGAGTCTGTCACTTCTGATACAAACTTAAATGAATCGGAAGGGTACCTGAGATCCCCCTCTGAAGAGGTTTCCTTTTCGGACATCCTGGAAATGCTTAGGCAGAGGGGGAACTGGAATCCCCTAGCCCCTACCGAAGATGAGTCTGTATTCCCGGATGCTTTCGGTTCCCAACCTTCCACCTCCTGGGTTTCTCCTCCTTTCGACCCACTTATGTCTGTAGTGGCTCGTAAGGCTTGGTCAGCTCCAGACACAGTGGAAACAACTCCGAGGAGACCTAGTAAATTTATTACAGCCCCCCCCCCAGGTTAAGCAATTCCTTTCTAAGGGTGTGCCGGTTGATGCCATGGTGGTAGCAGCAGCCACCAAAAAAGAGCTAGCAGAGACCTCTTCATCTGTTCATCCCCCTAACAGGGAGTTTAGGACGATGGACAGGTACGGAAAGTGAATGTTTGCTTCAGCGACCTTCTCCATGAGGTCACTGAACTATCTATGTCATTTTACTCGACTTCAAAGGGATCTCCTTAAAGAGCTTGGAGATACCCTTCAAGATCCTACAGCTGAGGGTGCACAAGCCAGACTAGCTTCCCAGCTAGCGATGCTTAATTCTATAGTTAACTTCTCCATGAGGCTCATTTCTTATGCAGCCGATGGAGCGAGTAGAGCCACGGGCACGGGTGTTGCCATTAGGAGACATGCATGGATGCGGCTGTTTCACTTTGCAGAACCCTTTCGAGTGTCCTTCACCAGTACCCCTTTTGATGGCTCCTTTCTCTTTGGGCCTCAGGTGAAAGACACATTGACTTGGTGTGAGCAAGAAGGCAAGACTCTCTCTGCCATGGGAGTCCATTTTTCCACTCCCTCTAGACCTTATCCCAAGGGTCAGAAGAGTGGGAAAATGTGGTTCTGTAAATCTCAGGGAGCCTTGCCTGACACACACAGTGATTTTTCCTCCAGAGGCAGAGGGGGAAACAATAATAATAGATGCCACCCTCGTGGCAGAGGTGGTCCGCAGAACCAGGGCAACAGAGATTCTTTCTCTGATAAGTCCTTCCTGCATCCCTGAAGGGTTGCCCAGCTGCTCACCTCTGGAGGCAATCAGGGGAAGACTTTCTCTGTACCCAAAATCCTGGCTAAATTTAACAAAAGACAGATGGGTACGGTCCATTATATCCGGAGGTTACAAAATTCCCTTTCATCAACCCCCCTTACAATCAAAGAAAATCCTTCCAGATGTGCTACCCAATCTGAAGGAGCAAGCAGTAATAGAAGTTTCAAAACTGCTAGAAAAAAGAGCCATCCAGGAAGTCCCCGCAGACCAGCACGGATCCGGAACTTACTCAAGGTTCTTTTTGGTACCAAAAAAGACAGGGGACTGGAGACCGATTCTGGATCTCAGCAGACTAAACAAGTCTGTACAAAGAACAAAGTTTCGGGTGGTCACTCTATAGTCCATTCTACCCTTTCTGGGTCAGGACAATTGGATGTGCTCGATAGATCTTCAGGACGCGTACTACCATATCAAGATGGACAGACGCTCCAGGAGATTTCTTCGCTTTTGGGTGGGGGCCAGTCATTACCAGTTCAGAGCTCTGCCCTTCGGTCTCACCACAGCCCCCAGGGTGTTCACCAAATGTATGGCAGTAGTCACAGCTCACCTGAGATGTCAAGGATTCCAGGTGTTTCCATATCTAGACAACTGGCTCCTCACTGTACCACCAGGCATCAACTCCTACAAGCGCGGGATTATACAGTCACATCCTGCACCCAGCTAGGTATTGCAATAAATTTTGAAACATCTGCCTTGTTACCCTGTCAATCTATCACTTACATAGAGGCAGACTTAAACACAAGGGATATGTTCGCAAGGTTACCACTAGAAAGTGTCCACAATTTGCCAACAAGTGCAAATTCTTATGCAGAGCAAAAGGATCCAAGTCAGGTATGTCCTTCAAACTCTGGGCTCCATGGCAGCGGCCATTCTTCTAATCCCACTAGCACGCTTCCACATGAGAATTCTTCAGTGGCTCCTTTTCACACAGTGGTCCTTCCAAGAGCTAACCATGTCTCACATGATCCTTATCATGGAGGCATGCAAAAGACACCTTTCCTGGTGGATGGTCTCTCCATTAGTTACTCAGGGAAGACCTTTCATACTACCCCCTCCGGTAGCCACAGTTACGACAGATGCCTCCCTGATAGGGTGGGGGGGGGGCATTATTGGGGCAGGACAGTCCAAGACACTTGGCAACCTCACGAGTACCATCTGCATATAAATGTCCTAGAAATGAGAGCCGTGCTTCTAGCGTTGCAAGCTCTTCAAGACTCTCTTCCTTCCGGGACCATTGCAATCCAAACAGACAACATGTCAGTGGTGTGGTACATCAACAAGCAGAGCAGGACCAGATCCTACCCCTGTGTCGAGAAGCACTCAGACTTTGGCAGTGGGCGATTTCCTCCCATCGTTTTCTGATCGCGACGCACATCCCTGGGAGATCCAACGTCATAGCGGACAGGCTCAGCAGAGCTATTCTCATGCCTCATGAGTGGTCTCTGAATCAGGAAGTTGCGGATCTTATTTTCCACAAATAGGGACAGCCTTGCTGTGATCTTTTTGCCACCCCCTTCAACAGCAAATGCAGCAACTACTTCTCCCTTCTTCCGTTTCCAGGTCACATACCCAGAGACTCTCTAGTCCACAATTGGCCTCTGGGACTTCTTTATGCTTTTCCTCCATTTCCCCTGATACCAAAACTCATACAGAAAGCAAAATCGTTGGGTTGCAAAATGCTCCTCATTGCCCCCTACTGGCCTCAACAGATATGGTTCCCATTCCTGCATCATTACCTTCTCGATCAACCCTGGATTCTGGACCCAATTCCAGATGATCTGATTCATCAATCAGGCGGGTTGCATTAATCCCTCCAAACTCTCCAACTCACAGCTTGGTTGCTCCACTTCCAACCTTAGCCAGGCTTTCCAGCATTTCCCCAGCAGTACATGAGATTATCGTCTCCTCTCACAAGTAAACAACGAGAAAAACTTATGCTAGCAAATGGAAACGTTTTTCTTGTTGGGCAGAGTCTAGGAATGGGGATCCCTTCTCAGCCCCAGTCCACGAAATTCTGGAATTCCTGGCACAACTGTTTCACTCCGGGGCCGCTTCCGCTATGATTAGGGTACAATTAGCGACCATTTCTAATTTTCATATTGGTTTGTCAAATGCTAACATTATGTCTCATAAGCTCTGTAAAGCTTTTTTGAGAGGAACATCTCTTCTTAGACCTCCAGTGAGAGATCCCCCTCCTCCTTGGGACCTTAATTTGGCCCTGACTTCTTTAATTCTGCCCCCTTTTGAACCAGCAGCTTCCTGCTCCATCAAGTTTCTATCTTGGAAGACACTCTTTCTGGTAGCTATCACTTCAGCTAGGCGTGTCTCAGAACTCCAGGCAGGCACTATGTCTTCGTCCTCCCTACCTGGTGTTTCACAAGGACAGAGTTGCTCTGAGGACTAATCCTTCATTTCTTCCTAAAGTCTGCTCAGAAAATAATTTAAACCAATCTATAGATCTCCCTGTGTTCTTTCCAAATCATAGCAACAAGGCAGAGTACAAACTTCACCAATTGGACGTTCATAGACAATTGCATTTTTACCTGCACAGAACTAAAGAAATAAAAAAGTCAGACCAATTATTCCTTTCTTATGCCTTAAACAAATAAGGTCTCCCAGTTTCCAAGGTGACCTTATCCAGATGGTTGTCCCACACTATTATTTTTATTTATCAGTTAAGGAACAAAGAGTTATCAACTAAACCGAAAGGTCATTCTACTAGGGCGTTAGCCACCTCCGTAGCCTTTCAGTCTAAATTGCCCATGGATTCCATCTGTGCAGCTGCCACATGGGCAAACTCTCATACCTTTATATCTCATTACAAGGTGGATATGGTCTCCTGGAGCAGAGCTGACTTTGGTTCCACTGTTCTGAAAAGTCTGTTCCACTGAGCTACCCAGGGTGTTAGGTGCTAGGGACGCTGTCCCAAACAGCAAGAATGAAGGCGAGATAGACAACTTAACATTAAGAAGTTATATCTACCATAACGTTCCATGTTAGTTGTCTTCATCTCGCCTTCATTCTTCCGTCCCTCCCTCCGTCCCCCGTCCTAGTGGATTGAGAGGAGTTCCTTTTTTCACTGGCTGGGTATTCTCTTTATTATTATTATTCTTTTGGCCAGGTCTTCCTAAGGTATTCTAGATATTAGAATGCTGGGAACAACCAGTTTCTGATAATTGTTTTTTTCTCTTATGTCTGGTTTAGCTATTTCAAACGAGATCTGGGTAGCTATCACTAGGCATTATGGGATAAGGGGTAGCTCGAGCCAGTAAACAGTTTTCGAGCTATTGAAGATGGCCAAGTCAGAGCCGAGGATTGGCTCCGATCCCAAACAGCAAGAAAGAAGATGAGATGAAGACAACTAACATGGAACATTATGGTAGGTACATAACATCTTATTCTTCCCTGGGTAATATCATTTACTCCTCTGGTCAACCAAGTGACCCGTTATCAAACCCAGATCTCCTGCATAGCAAATGAGGGTCAGCAGGTGGATATGATTTATAATTAGAAAAGATAGGAATGAAAAAGGGTGCAATCCATCTTAGTAATTTTTATCTCTGTGCATCCATATACAAATACATTTTAATAATTACAGTACTTGGTGCTTACAATGTTAAACTGGATAAGTTATACTTTAATGACATTGAAATTGTTATTTTTATGTATGATTAGTTGCATGTTTTTTCTTGAAGGAAAACATTTTCACTTTATTTGTATTTGTTACCAGGGTGGAGCACTGATCTCCATGGACCTTGTTTCGACTCAGCCCGGGAGGGCTGTCTGGTGAAGTGACTCGCTCTGAGTCACACAGTTTGGTAATGGAGGCTGTGGCAGTCAAAACCTGGACTACTGTACCACAGCAAACAGCTCATTAACGGCTCCTTAATCCTCTTTGTCAACTGCCAGACAAAATAGAATTATGCCTGTTATTTCCTTGGCTTTGAAAAATAAGCAGAGCTTTTAAAATTAAATTGTTGCATTGATTTTGGTAATTATCTGAGAAAGCATTGTGCTGCATTTCAAAACAGTTCTGCTTTTACCTAAAAGACAAAATAAGTGTAATGGGCTGTTTTTGAAAGAACATTGTGTTGGTTTCTTCAAAAGCTAATGTAGTGTTTTTCATTTGATAATATTGGTTTTATCTGAAAACTAACTTTGCACCACATGACAGGGGTCTCCCATAACCTAGGACCAAGAAGAACCTATTCCAGAACCTGTTACCACTGCACAAGTGGGATCTCAGGGAGCCATCTTAATGTGATATCCAGGGCTGCAGCTCAGATGTGTAACTGCAGAGGATAATGTGGCAGAAATGATATTTCTTTGAGGACTGTCTCTGCTGCTGTATTCTAGACTTTCCTTTCAAAGATTCTGTTGCCAGACATCCAAGGCTCAGGTTGATGGTTACATAAGGATGAACCTGGTCTCCTCATCTTGCAAGATGAGCAAGAGACATTGTCAGGCTTGGAGTAGTAACAAGCATTCTTTGGCAGCCCCACTTGTATATGCCAGATTGAAAACCCTAGGGGGTTACCTTACCAGCCCTCTTGCTGCAACCTGGACTTTGACTTGGATAATGATAGGAGGGGGAGAACTATTCTCATTCACCCTAGCTCTTGTAAGCCATCCCGCTGGAGGTCAATAGAATTGGAGGTTGGGCTACCTTTAGCCACCCGTCTGTCTTCTGACCCATTTCTTACTCCTTTCTTGGCCTTAGCTGGTAGTTTCCTGTGGAATATTTGGGAGAGGCCTAGTCTGTAGCACACTGGGGGAAGAAGAAGTTGTGTTTTTATGAGGTGTATGGCTGAGGACAAGCCCTATACCCTTCTGTCCAGAAAAGATCAGGTAGTCCAGCTCATGGCCTATCCTTCCATTCCTGAGACCAAATTTGGGGTTTCACTGAGGCTACACTTGCAGAGGGTCTGGTTGTTATTGGAATACTTTTGTTTGATTGAGCTAACATTTCTCGATTGGGTATAACACAGAGTATTATTATCAAATTTTTGTATTGCCGCTCGGTCGGAATGTCGTATAAAACACCGAATGTGACATTTCTGACCGTTCTACCACCTAAACAAGTGCTACCATGGGTCAAAAAGGGGGAGATATTTTGCAATTTGCAACAATTGTGATCGCTTTTTTGAGGTTTTGACGCACTGCTTTCGACTATATTCCGATCGACCATCCACCGGCCGATCAAATGCATGTATACCTTGTTATTTATTCCTTCAGACTTTTTGAAACTTAAGGATCCTCACTGTGGCTTTCTCAGTTCTCCTCTGGTTGTCCATTGCTTCCTTTGAGAATGTATAAGGAGGGGCTTCTCAGATGCTAGCTTATATAGTTGAAGCCTAAAGAGAGCAAAACTTTTATGTGCTCTTCTGGGTGGGACGCCTGTAGTTGGTAGGCCTACTTGTGATTTTCCTAGGAACTTCAATTGAGGAGGCCATACCTGTCATTATTAGTGCCATAAGTATCCTACTTTTTTGGTGGTTTATGTACAAGAGATCTAAGCATTCTCATTTGGCTCACCAGTTTCCAAAAAATACATACAGAAACCAGTGAGTTTAAACAATATGAAATCACAAAAAATCTTTTTTTTTTTTCATGGGGTAAGCTGTCACCCTGCACTACCTTAAATTATATGTACCAAATCCATAGTCAGATCACAGTGGAGAAAAAAGGGAAACATCTCCAAAAAACGCTTTGCCTGCTTGCACAGTACAATGCATTACAGTGAAAGTCACCACAATATTGAATTTTCATACAGAGCCACATGTCCACCTGTGTGTTAACCACCTGTAACTATGCCATTTTTGCTGATGCCTTTCTGGCTTTTGCTCAGTTTGTAGCATTTATGGGCATAGAGTTGTGTGCTGCCTTGGTTGGTCACCTTTATCCTTTAAAAAGGACCCAGAAAATACTGGACGGGCAACCTTGGTATAGTTGCAGATTGGACCTGAATTCAGACTCAGTTTCATCCTCTGGATAAGAAGGCAGTCATATCATTCATAGTACCATGCACACCTATATATTTTGGTATTACCATATTGACTTTGAAGATTATATGGTAACAGACTGTCCACACATTTTGTACTTCGGCTAGAGTAAGCTCTTGCTCGCAAGTCCCTGAATTGGTGGCCAGTCTTTTTCAAAGCCCAATGTGGGCCTTCCTATTATTGTTTATGGATTCCTGATGGTGGGTAGGTAGCTCTTCCAGGCTTTGTTTTGGTTCAAGGTGATCCCAGATCAGTAATCATCCATGGTGAGGAGGATTCATTGAGTGTCTGAGCTGAAGGTAGAGCTTTAGGATTATTTGACAGTGGAGTAAAATTAATTTGAGCTTCCAGGGCCTTCCATTTCAGGTTGGTTCCTGGTCACTAGTGTTGTGCTTTATCTTACAAATGGAATCCATTCCCTCTTGCAGGAAGTGATTGTGCATTTCAAATGTTGATTAGGGCATGGACTCCAGTCTCTCAGCAGTTTGCATTCCTTTGGATGAACACATACTTCTTCTGAAGGTCTAGTTCCAGCGACTATACACTCCAGAGACTATACACTCCAGAGATCATCTCTTCTACTATCAGGGGACCATGGTCCTCCTCTTCTCCTACTGAGTATAGTAGGAGGAGAAGTAAAGATTGAGGTGGGTTATGTACTCCATTCTGTCGTTTAGGGGGCTTCTAATTTTTTTTTTCTCATTACTCTTGTTGATTCCATATCTTATTGTAGAGTCAGGGAAGAAGATCATATTCTTCCTCAGTGTCATTTGCAGGTGTATTTAATGTTTTCAGATGTGGAATGCTATTTTTTTTTTCTATAAGGATTCCTTGCCAGTCTGTTGTTCATTGTTCCTAGTGGAGGGCTGCACTAAGGAAAAGCTCTGTTTAATAAAGAGGTTGCTTTGAGGGTCACCTTTTCAGTTCCTTTTTGAAAAGTACCCATTATTCTGGGGGCTTAAACCATGTTTAACAAGTTTGTCTGTGTACGTATGGTTCCAACATTGCTGGAGTTAATCCTTGGCCCAAATTTCCTTCCTAGTAGCTTTATTTGCAACATGGATACTGAAGTTTCAACATTCAGTGACAAAAGTCTTAGTTGCTTCTTTTCTGGGTACAGTCTCTATCCCGCATTGCATAAGAAGGTAATTTTCTTTTTGTTCTTGAACGTCTCCATTTATTTTTCTGTTACTTCCTGGAGCTGGAAATGGTGGAAAAGGGATTTTGGTTTGATTATGTGGCTGCACTGCATTCTCTGGTATTCCCTGTAGCAGTTACACTGGTTTAGTTGGCCAGGCCCATGGTTTATCTTCATGACTGCAGGGAGGGAAAGGCTCACAGCTTCTAAATATCCACTTCTTGGTGGAGTGATAGCAGTATTTTCATCTTCATTAGATGGCTGCCTCTGAATGCTTTGCTTTGGTCAAAGTCTGCTTCACTTCAGGCATACCTGCCTCCAGTGATTGCTTAGAATGTCTTATTGCAGACATTGGTGCCAGAGCCACTTGGTGTGCAGTGCTCCATACAGTATCCTCTTCAACATTTATTTGCTTGTCTTTTATGTTAATTTAACTACATATTTCCTTCCCTCTCCTGTTTCGTTGGCTATTGTGAATAAGCATAAAATTATCATTTTGTGAAATCACTCCCCTTCAGCTCATCAGCTATTTCACTATTTCAGTTTACTGGCCATCCCACTATATTCCATAGCACCAGAATACAAAGTACCTACCCCTTCCAAGCTGTCTTGCTCTTTTAAAATCAGTGGCTCTCCACTTATATAGCTAAAGGTTAAGTTACTCCCTCTTTCATATCTCACTGCTTTGTGCACAGTGCAACTCTTAGGATATTGACCCATTTTTCCATCTTACCTTTAAAACCTGCAATATCTACTCCAAGACTTCCAATTAATGGATAGCCCACATTCTGCCTGTCAGTAGTTATCTTGGGATTAGTACTTCTGTTTTGCTCCTGGTGAAGGAAGGAGCATAGTGGCATTATTTCCTGGAGACTGCTGATCACTGGAAAGCCTAATAACTGCTTCATAGGTCCCAGCTTGGAATTTCTGCTTATATTTTGCTTCAGTTGAGAGAAGGAGCCGAGTACATTGATTCCTGACTGTTTCTAATTGGGCAATGAGTGTCTATGTTTGACCTACCTGATTGGTCTGGCTGATATGGCATCTACCAGGAAAAGGCTACAACAATCCTACAGGCCCTTGCATCATCTAGGACAAGACTTTTGATCATTAAAGAGCCTGAAGCCTGCTTCTCATCTTGGGATTGGTACTGCTGTTTTGCTTCTGCTGAGAGAAGAAGCAAAGGAGCATTGTATCCCAGCAGTGTGAAACTGTGATGAGACCAGCATTAGTAATAGCCAGGCAGTCGCCATTCAGGTGAATCCCAACCCTCTTTTCATCATTCTTGACAAAGCAACAAAGCAAATTATTTAATTTCAACAAGTAATGCTTGATTTGCTGCTGTATAACCTAACTTCAGAATATCTCCCTAAATACTTCATCCATAAATCATCGAGGTGTACTTATAAGTTTCCCCTCAAGAGTTTGGCAGTGCCCTGTATAGACACAGACACCTTGAGCTTACACTTTTCTCGTAAAAACACACTTGAAATTTTACTAATACCTAGTTGCATAGTGGGCAAACTAATTTGCTATGACAAGTACTGCTCCCAGAGTTGCAAACAAGATACTCCTACCATTACGTTATATTCTCACTCCGACAGTCTAATCAATAAAAAGGGTCTGTTGGCATGGATATGAACTTTCCACTATCTTCATTTCCAGCTTGGTAGATATGGGCATCCTCAGGCACTGTAGGAATTGTCTAACTTCCTGGCAACCAGTTAATTTTCAATCAGACTGATATGGTATGTGAGAGATGCATTTACACAGTGTCACTGGAGGCAAAGTTTTTACATAAAGGCACTCCTGATGTCAATCGGGTTGTTAGTAGTACACACACTCTGCACCTATCGCACACTATTCAAAGCGGACACATAGACCCATATATGCTGAGTCACTGAAATATAACTTTTTGAAACCCCAAAGACCTCCTAGATGAAGTGCACATAACAAAATACCCTCAGCAGCCCCAAATGCACTCTCTCAAAACAACACCCACATCAACACATACAGCCACATCTCATAGAACCTCTACTTCTAAGCCCATAAGGCAAGCCACCAGTATCATCCAACATTCTAGTCATTGGAGATTCCATTGCGCGATACACCAATGTCCCTCTTTCCAGGCTAAAGTCATGGTCATTTGCTTATCAGGGGCCTGGATCCACCACATTACATACATGTTCAGGTCATTGGACCACAAGTACTATTATGACTCGGTCATAGTCCATGTAGGTATAAATGACTTGAGACATACCTCCCTAGACTGTATGGAGAGAGACATCCTGGAGCTCTTGGAATATGTGTTCCACTCTGATATGAGCCTAACATTGAGGAGCTTTTTACCTTCTCCGGGGATAATGCCACAATATGAACAAAAGATGACTGACTTTAATAATTGGTTTAGTTTCTGATGTCATTCCAAGGGGGTGTAGTATTTGCCAGCATGGAATGAGATGGTCAGCAGACTGCATCTCTCCCCTCTAGGTTTTCAAATATTAGGTAAGACATTGTCCTCCCCCATGATGCCATTTTAGGCAATGCCAAACTGAAAGTACATCTGACATGGCAAATCAAAACCAAGGAAATATAAAGGTGTTACTGCTCAGTGCTAGGAATCTAAACAAAATCTCCACTCCCTACAGGCTCTCCTCATCCTAGAGAATGCTGAACATCTGTGCAGTCACTGAAACATGCTTTAGAGCCATAGAGAATTCTCCCAACAGTGCAAAGCTATAATGCCTTCCACACATTTAGACCAGCTACTAAGCAGACAGGGTCTAAAGGTGGAGGCATCTCAATTTACATCAAAAATAAATTTACCTCAAGACTGGTCAAACAGGACAAGAATGCACTTGAGCTTCTCCATGTTCAAATCACCAAAGGTACAATCCCATACAATTTCCTTACAAGCTATAGGTCCCCTCTGTGACCCAGGAAACCCATAACATGTATTTAAACTTACAGGAAACACTCGTCATCAAACCAAATACCATATTCATGAGTGACTTTAATTACCCCACTATTAAATGGGAATCATATACAGCACCAAACGTGCAGGCACACAGATTCCTGGATTTTGTAAACACAAACTCCCTAGTCCAGATTGTCAGTACACCAACCAGGGGTGGAAACATACTGCATCTGGTCTTCACCAATATGGAAGAGTGCTACACACACCCTACTGTAATGTATTCTCTGGTAAGATCAGACAACAAAATGATTTCCTTGGAAGTAAAAATAAAACAGCTAATCCTGGAATATTTAGAAAATAATGTAAGGCTAACTATTAATACTGTAAGGCTACTATTAAGTGATAACCTGGTAAAAGTTAAAGACCCCATAAACCCCGAAAACAATACTGCCTATGCAGAACTGTTCACAGAAACCCTATACAAGCATGTTAATAGCTGCATAGAGGCAGCTGCACCCAGCAGGACGAAGTACAGAACTAACTCAAAAAACAAGCCACCCTGGTGTAATCTCACCACCAATAGGCTGTATAACAGTAGGAAAAAAAAATAATGACAACAATTAGGAGGTGCAGCACCCAGAAGGATAAAAGCACTCACATCAAACTAAACAAACATTTCAGAGGACAAATAGTCTACCAAAGCTAAATTTGAGGTACATTTTCCCAGGCCAAGGAATGCCGCAAGACATTCTGTGTCCACGAGCTCAAAAGCAATACACAACTATGTGCAGAGCTCATTGTTAAGCCACCTAAACTGAGCCGTAAGATATAGTAAACCTAAGAGCTGATAAATTCAGCTCCAACTTTACACCTCTCTCCCCTTCAACCTTCCCTCAGGAAATACCATCAAATATAACTCCCCCTGCTATCAATAGGGAACAAGCCCTTAATGCTGTCTCTAAGGCCAAGAACACTGCATCAGTGGGCCCAGACATTATCCCAGGATGCCTTCTAAATAGCTTGAAACATGACCTGTCAGGCCCTTTGGAATTGCTGTTTAACTGTTGCCTCC
The DNA here is from genome assembly GCF_019279795.1 of Protopterus annectens. Classification (NCBI taxonomy): domain Eukaryota; kingdom Metazoa; phylum Chordata; order Ceratodontiformes; family Protopteridae; genus Protopterus; species Protopterus annectens. Next base: position 379,888,852 of record NC_056726.1, read on the forward strand.
AAACAGGCTTCGTGCCTCACAAATGAAGAATAACAACAGTCATCCCCTTGTACAAAGATGAGCCATCTACAGACCCTGGAAACTATAGACCCATATGTCTCTATTATTCTCATATGTAAAGCCATGGAAAGAATTATCATGGAAATGATCAATAATGACATAGGAAACCTCCAGACACACTACCAAACCCAGTTTTGTTTTGTCATGGGCAAGTCATGCCATCTTAACCTTGTGGATTTCTTTGAGAAGGTCACAAAAGCAATGGATGAGGGAAAAATGATTCACACTGTCCACCTTCACCTGGCCAAGGAATTTGAAACAATACCACTCTCAGGCATTGTTGACAAACTCAAGAGGTTAGGTATAAACCCTTACATAACCCGATGTATAGCCAGCTAGCTCACAGACGGGACATAGGAAGTTAGAAATGAAGAGTTCTTCTCTACAAAGAGGCCAGTCACAAGCAGAGCCCCTCAGGGATCAGTCCTGGGACCACTCCTTTTTGGTATTTTCTTCTCTGAAGTCAAGACCAATGTCAGTGGCATTTGGCTGGCTACATTTGCAGATGATTTCAAATTAGGAGCAGTCATAGAATTCCCCACTGACACAAATGTTCTCCAGAAAGGGCTGACAAAGACAAATAACTGATGTCAGGGCCATGGACTAAAATTAAATGCTAAGAACTGCATAATAGTATCCTCTTGGAAGTCATCTACCCTTGGTAACTATCATATTGACAACATACCCCTAAGAGTTGACCCAGTAGCCAGGGACTTGGGGACACACACAGACAGTAATCTAGCCTTTGACCATCACATGTCTACAGTAGTGAAGAAGTCATTCTATGTTGTGCAAACAAAGGAATGGCATCCAAGTCCAAAGAAGTTATTGTGGCACTGTATTTGGCATTTGTAAGACCTACAGTTGAGTACAATGCCCCCTTTCTTATGTACCTAACCAGCATGTCCAACAATTGGAATGTCCATGGAGGTTCCTCACTAAAGGAATACAGGGTGTAAAAACATGTCCTATGCAGACTGCCTCAAGACCGTATCTTTGTAATGTCTCTTACAGGCTGTTGAGGGGAGATCTGTGCCTGGCATACAAAGCATATGTAATAAAGCCTAATGATAGTTGTATATATAAGTATAGAGATGAGGGGCGAGCAACACGCAAAACTATGTACATGGCTGGGGAGATGCTAGTAAAATTATTCAGGTATTGGTGAAGACTGGCTGTGGGACATTGGATTCTGATTGAAGAGAAATACTTTGACAATATGACAAGCTAAAGTTGTCAGTGGAATTTATAGGTTCATATGTGTGTACTAGGCTAATGGCCCTGGAGACTTTACAAGCCTAGCTCATAGTACTGTATTTCATTTTTACTGTTTTCTAATTGTGTGTTTCATTGAATAGTGTGCTGTGTATCTCTCTGCAGTTAGTTTCCCACCCACCCTCCCTGTTCTTATGTTGGTGGCTCTGGAATTGCCCGCACTGTAAGTCTGTATTAGAACACTCCTCCTGGGTCCATCTCATTTGCTCACTTAACCGAATACAGTGAGATCTTATTCTGAGTTTAGTGTTCACTCTACTTAATATAGAGAGAAGATTTGAGAAGGCAACCCACTTAGGTTCTTCCTTCCTCTCTCTTTGCACTTAAAAAAATGCACTTTATTCGTATGCTTTTACTGAATTTGTGTCTCCTCCTACTTTATTTTGCTTTCCTTAAAAGTACTCAATTTTATTTATTCTGCTGCATTTATTACTGCTTGGTAGTAGCCTGATTAAATTGTAACTGTTATTCTAAGTCTTTTGGTTTAAGCACTTGGGCTTCGTACAGTTTGTTTTACATTAAGAAGGTTTGTGGTCTGCACTGTTGTGGCAGGATAGGTAGCTTACATCCTTCTAAGCTGGGAATTGCTGTTTGAAGGTCCAGTGTCTGCTATTCTAAAAGTGTATTAGTTCTGACTTAAACACTTGGGCTTCAGGCCAGTTATTCTACATTAAGAGGGTTTGTGGTCTGCACTCTTGTGGGAGGAAAGGCTGGATTCTGTCCTTCTGAACTGGGAATTTCTGGTCACAGGCTTATTGTGCCTGCTTATTTGAACTGTTTCTTTCTGAAATTGGTGTGCCTTGTTGCTGTAGCATAGCCTGCTGACTATAGCTTTGTTTGTATAACTTGAGTACTGATCCAGGCCATCTTTTTTTGGAGAAGGTTCCCCTGCACCCTAGTAGCAGGAGTGTGCACTTAGAACTTGTCTGATTGAAGACTGCTGGAACAGGGCTCAGTTTTGAGCTTTTTTTCTGGTTAATTGGGTAACTTGTTTAAATCAGTTTGTTTGTTTTCTATTGTTTTATATACAAAAAAAATGCACTTTATTCATCTGCTTTTACTGTATTTGTGTTTCTTCCTACCTTATTACTAGGGCCATTGACTACAACTCTGATCTGTAATATATAACAATTAGTATCCTTTTCTGTGCATTTAAAGTGTTTTTCTATTGTATCTGCTTTATTTTATGAAAAAATATATATATACTTATTTCCCACCTTTCTACGCTAGTATAGTCCAGTTTTCAGGTTAGTGCTGAATTCAAGGCTGTGTTACAAATCTCTGTGTTTGCCCATACCTTACTTGGATAGAAGGAAGTTTCTCTGTTCACCTGTGAGAGAGGGGAGCTTTGAGCAGCCTGTCTGTCCCTGGAGGAGTGGTTTCAGCCCAGAAATTAGTAGTTTATTGGCCATTTTGGGCTAATTTCTATCTCTTTCATTTCCCTGCTATAAATACCACATTTGCCTGATTTTGCTTGCCGGGCAGCACCGATTAGCTAGGGTATAACTATTCCCAGCTCCACAAAGTCTCCTCTTCAATTTTTCCCTTGGAACTAAACAAACGTTCAACTTAAGGACTCAAGCCATTCATTTCTCAGCCCGGCACTTGCTCAAAAACTCATAGCAAGCACTTATAAACCCTAGCACTAGACCCTGCTGTACTGTACAGAAGGACAAGGCTCTCTATTCGACCTTACCAGCCATCCAGTAAAACAGTTCACTGTACCTATCCAGGCATGTCCAAAGGGCAGTTTCAGGTGAACTCTCCTGTCCTATGAATCTGGGCATTTTGAGGCAATGTTACAACTGCCTCATTTAAACAGACAACCCTCTCCTTCTACCACCAAACACTAATACATGCGAGAGATACAATTATACAGCCAAACTGGAGGCTAAGCTCTCTCAACCCAAGACTGGATCAGACAGTCAAAAGGAGAAGGGAAATACTTGCATCACACCACCAGTCTCACATAGACCCATTAAACCAGCACCGGCAAAAAACACACATAAATACATGAAAACATACACAGATGCTCTAAATAAAAATCTGCAAAAGCAACAAAGACTTCCAAAGCAAACATCCAAGCAACCTCCACCTCCCCAACACAAACCATTAAACACATACTTCACAAAACCAGTGTGCCATGCAATCACAGCCCTTAAGGCAAAATAACATACCCAACATACTAGTAATAGGTGACTCTATAGTCAGGCACAATGACGTCCCACTCCCTAGGCTGAATAAGGAGAAGGTTACTGTTAGCTGCCTGTCAGGTGCCATGATCCGCCACATAACTCAAGCACTCAGGTCACTCCAGAACAAGTACAAATATGACTCTGTCATTGTCCATGTTGGTGTGTATGACCTGAGCCGTACCTCCCTGGACTACATGAAAAGAGACATGGAGGAGCTCTCTGATCACGTAGTTCAGGCCAGTAAGACCCTGACCCTGAGTAGCATCCTGCCCTCACCAAGAATGATACCAAGGTATAAATAAAAAATTCTCGATTTCAACAATTGGCTAAGTTTCTGGTGTCATTCAAAGGGGATCCTGTGTCTGTCTGCCTGGGATGACATGCTCGACAAGCCATGCTGCTTCGCTAGAGATGGCTTGCACCTGTCACCCTTAGGCTTTTGAATACTGGCCAAGGCTCTTGCCACCCCCATAATGCCTTTTTTAGGCAAGGCTCAAAAAACAAACCCACCGCCGTAAATAGCACAAGTAACAACAAACTAAGCACTACCAGGCTACAACTCATACCATACATTTTATCCATATTCATCAAGGATAACCACACCTCCAGGTTAGTGGCACAGCACAATGCTTCAGAGATCATCCACGTGCAACTAAAACCAGGCAAAACTGCAATTCAAATTGTAGCTTGCTACCGATCACCCACCATGTCCCATGACCCCCATTTTGCATTTCTGGAAACACTGGGAAACATAAAGGTCCTACCAAACACCCTAATATTGGGTTATTTCAATTACCCAAACATTAACTGGGAGAACTACTCAAGTACTAACTCCCTTACCCAACATTTCCTAGAATTTGTAAACTCAAATGCCCTGGTTCAACTGGTCAACACTCCCACCAGAGGTGACAACATATTGGATTTGGTCATCACCAACATGGGTGACCGATGTTCCACACCGGAGGTCAACACCTCGTTGGTTAGATCTGACCATAAACAAATCAGTTTGGATATCCACATTCCGCCCCCACCCCTGGACAAGGAAACCACCATGAAAAACTTTTCAAAAGCAAACTTCATGTTACTTAAGGCCGAGGTGGAAAGTTTCAAAGTCCCCATGCTAAAGGATAATGCTGTCCAAGCTAAAAAATCCTATTCTAATGCATTCTACAGGCACCTACAAGAACGCATGGATCATGCTATCCCAAGCAAAACCAACATTCACTGCTCCAAGAAAAGGAAACCAGTCTGGTGGACTCCTGCCATAAACAAGCTATACAATAGAAGGAGGAAACTAGTACAGAAAAGAGTAAAATCCCAAGAAGGGAAGACATCCCTGATCAGTATCAGCAGGAAACTAAGATCCCTCATAAAATCATCCAAGGCGAGCTTCGAAAGAAAAATTGCCAAGGAGTCCAAAGATAACCACAAGGCATTCATTTGCTATGTCAAGAACCTAAGTGGCAATACTCAGATCTGCTGGGAGTTAGTGCAGAATGGCACAAAATACACTGAACCGACTGATATCGGCAACACCCTGGCAGACAGGTTCAGTGCAAACTTCACCCCCCTCTCACCCCCAAAAGGGCCCATAACTATACCAGAAGAATTTAGAGTCCCTGAAATCACAGACACTCAGGTTAAAACAGCCCTCTCCAAAGCCAAAAACACAGCATCAGTGGGATTGGATGGTGTGCCAGGCTGTGTCGTACACGAGCTCAAAGATGAACTAACCCCTCACCTAAACACACTGTTCAAATTCAGCCTCTCCACAGGCTACATACCCATAGAGTGGCACACAGCAATGGTTATTCCACTCCACAAAGGTGGAGCCACAACAGACCCCGGGAACTATCGCCCTATAAGCCTGACTAGCTTGGTCTGCAAGGCTATGGAGTGCATCATCATGGAACTCATTAACAGAGACATTAGGAACCTCCAAACACAGGACCCTTCCCAGTTCAGCTTTGTTAAGGGCAGCTCATGCCTTCTAAACCTGGTGGACTTCTTTGAGACGGTTACCAAGACTATAGACGGGGGAAAGGTGGTACACAGCCTACCTAGACCTTGCAAAGGCCTTCAACACCATTCCCCATTCTGTTATTATAGACAAGCTCACCAGCCTGAACATAAACCCCTAACTAGTTGCTAACTGGCTCACAGACAGAACCCACATGGTGAGAGTTGCAGGAGCTAGGTCCGACTCTAAACTGGTTACAAGTGGCATTCCCCAGAGCTCAGTCCTAGGACCCCTCCTGTTCGGCATATACTTCTCAAAGGTACAGGCAAGCACAGGAGGACTATGGCTGATCATGTTCGCAGACAACTGCAAACTAGGGGTTATAATTGACTCTCCGGCTGACACAGATATCTTCCAAAAGGGTCTCACTGAGATGGATACCTGGTGTCAAAATCATGACCTCAAGCTAAATGCCAAAAAGTGCATAGTCATCCCCTTTGGAAAAAATAAAGTACCCACAAACTACCACATAGGTGGTTGTATACTAAATACGGAAGTCATAATAAGGGATCTGGGGACCCAAGTAGATAGTAATCTCACCTTTGATGATCGCATTGCCAAAGTGGTTAGATAATCCTTCTACGTAGCCCACCTATTCACAAAAGGGTTCGCATCCAGATCAAAAGAGGTCATTGTGCCCCTCTACTCATCACTCATCAGACCCATCATAAAGTACAACGCCCCATTTGGGATGTACCTTGCAAGACACCTGCAGCAGCCGGAAAGACCACAGAAGTACTTCACCAAGAGGATCACTGGCCTCAAACAGCTGCCCTATGCAGCTTGACTGAAGAAACTTCAGCTGTACTCTGTTGCATACCGCCTACTCAGAGGTGATCTCTGCCTGACATACAAGGCCATATCCAACCCAGAATTGATGGACATGTGTCATTTAAAGAAAACCTTATCCCCTCGAGCCATATGCTCTAGGAATCTAAACCTCACCACAACAATAAATAGGACTTGCTGGATTGATAGATTCCTGTCCCAGAGACTTCCCATGCTTTGGAACAAGATTCCAGTCTGCATTAGGCAGAGCTCCTCGCTAACACTCTTCAAAAGAAACCTTGATGAGTGGATGGGAAACAGAAAGTTTACCCCGATGATCACTTCAGTGGCTGTACTGGACAGAGGCACAGGGAACTAATCTAAGGGGGCGGCGAAAGCCAACGCATTCTGGCTAGACTTATAAATGCCTTCAGGCAGATAGCCTAGTACCTACTTATGAACCTATCACGGAGTCCATTAATGATGATAACGTAGTACAGGAGGAGCTAACACATACAACTGAATGGTGACAAGGGCACACGATCTATAAATAGCTGTATCAATGTGTATTTGTAATGTTTTCCATCTGAAAAGTTGAGTTACATGTTAATCACATTATTGACAATATTTCTGCTATGCAGAAACCCAGTGATGCAAGCACTGGGAACACATTGAGATAGCAATCTAAACTTTGACCACCAAGTGTCCACACTCCTATTAAAAGCTTATGTTGTGCACATCATAAGTCACACCATCATATTGACATCTTAGGCTTGTATAACAACACTGTAGTCTAACCTCATTACAGCACTAATAGAGTATAGTGCTTTTTTTTACATGTACCTCACAAGACACATGTAGCAGCTGGAAAAACAACAGGGCTTTCTCAACAAGATCATACAGAGTCTACCCACCATGCCATGATATATGTGGATAGATTAAAAGCCATGTCACTATAAACTTTATTGTATAGGATGACTTGACCTCTGCCTGGCCTGCAAGCCTGGTGGGGAGTACTACATATCCAAAAATGTAATATAGCTGATAACATCAGCAGTGTCTGTTGAGGACAAGATAAGTGTCCCACATGCTGCTGTAAAATGCTCTCTGTAAGGTCAAGCAACAGCTCACACACACATATAACCCCACTTGAATGCAGTGAGAATAGAACTCCTACCTAAGTACACAGACTGCAGAACACAGTACTTTACAGAAGCACCACAGCTCAAGTCTGACCTGGAGTATGTCAGAAAACACTTTAGCAGACACCGTTGATGTCATCAGCTGTAAGGAGAATATGATAATTACAGTGTTCCATATGCTAAAGTAGAAGGCTTTATGTAATGTCAAGCAAGAGCACAAACACACCCCTACCCCCAGTTGACTGCAATGAGAATAAAACCCCTACCCATTTAAAAGTACATAGACTACAGAACTCTGTTTTTAAGGTAAGTGCCACAGTTCAAGCGTGACTTAGAGTGTGTCAGACAACATTTTATAGCTGATGATATCAGCAGTGTCTGTTGAGGACAACATAACAGTGTCCCACATGCTGGTGTAAAATGCTCTGTGTAATGTCAAGCAACAGTTTACACACACACACACACACACACACACACACACACACACACACACACACACACACACACACACACACACACCCCAGTTGACTACAGTGAGACTAGAACCCCTACCTATCAAAGTATACAGACTATAGAACACAGTACTTAATGCTAGCACCACAGCTTAAGTCTGATTTATACAGAAGCGGAGGTGGCCTTATAGTAGGTGACATCAGCAGACCATGTATGAGACAAGCAGTTAGGATGCCTGTAAGAAATGCATGTGTAAGCACGAGCAAGTATTAACATGCTGTCATTGCATGGCAGTGGAGAAATAACTGTAGGATACACACATCTGTTCTGCAGTCTAGACACACACACACACACACACACACACACACACACACACACACACACACACACACACACACACACACACTGGACTAGACTACAGAACACAATACTTAACACAAGTGCCAAAGCTCAAGTCTGATTTTTTACAGGCGTGCAGGTGAACTTGTAGTAGATGACATCAGCAGGCCATGTGGGAGACAACAGGTTGTGAGGCCTGCATAGACACATAGCTTCATAGGTTCATATGAGTCTACTATCCTAATAGCACTAGGGTGTGTAGAAGTCTATTAGCCTTGTAGCACTAGGGTGTGTAGAAGCCTAGCTGTGTATAAACACAAGTACCATTAATCGAACTTAGTTGGATTGCTGTTTTTAGCAGAGCATGTTTTTGAGCAGCTCCAACTGTCCCTGTCCATCTGGGATATAGGTGCCAGCTCAGTGGCGAATGTACAGTTACCTACCAGTAGTCAAGGTTGTGATTGAACAGTGTCATTGAGGAGCACTGCTTCACATGCAGTGGGAGCCTATTACAGCCTCTGGGGTGGCATATATGTCCCTCATAGACAGGCCCAGTTGTTGCTGCTCACAAAATCACTCTAACAACCATCTAAATACACTTAATAAGGGTACTTGTGTTTTTACACAGCTAGGCATCCATTGTCTCATGTATAGCGATAACCATGTACTCCTAAAACTTACCAATACAGTATGAGAGATGGAAGCGTGCACTGAACCTAGAATAAATGCTCTGTCTCAGGTAACAAGAAACCAGATATTACACAGGTTGTCAACACACACACACTTCACCTCCTCACCAAACTAACTGCACAACACATAAACAGGGGTACTCATTAGAAGCTTGCCAAAAGAGCAGAAACCTCACAAATGTAAACCTTTTGCACACGATAGTCCCAAAGGAACCCCCTGTACATAAAAACAAATGTATCAGTGTCTCTCCCATTAAGCCATTAAGGCAAAGCAGCTCAAAACCAATGTCTTGGTCATAGGCATATCCATAGTGAGACACACACATGTCCCCCTCATTAGGTCATACAAGGAGAAAGACACAGTCAGCTGCCTGTCAGGTGGCAGGATCTGCAAAGTCACGAACGCACTCAGGTCTGTCAACAACGACCACAGCATTACAGCTCTGTTGGACTCTATGTTGGAATGAATGACTTGAAACATACTTCACTGGGCTATATGATGAGAGATATGACTGACCTCTCAGATTGTATCCCAGGCAGGTATGTCCTTAGCCCTAAGCAGCATTCTACCTTCACCCAGAATGATGCCACAATACAATCAAAAAAATTATTTACTTCAACAATTGGCTTAGCTATTGGTGTCACTCCAGGAGAATCCAGAAGTTATTAGACTGGGATGATGTGGTCGACAGAACACACTGCTTTGCCAGGGATGATCTTTATCTGTCACCTCTTGCCTTTTGGTTTCTGGCGAAGGTACTTGTCTTCCCCAGAGTGACTTTTTAAAGAATGCCATGAGAACAAAGTTCCTGACATAAAAATATCCTCAAAAGACAAACTCACGGTTATGCTGCCTAATGCTGGGAGTCTAAATCAGAAACTACACTCAATGGAGTCACTTCTTACTTGGGAAGATGTCAGTGTTTGTGCAGTCACAGAGACATGGTTTAGGGCCACAGAAAGTATTCCAGCCATGAAAAGCTATAATGCCTTCCACACATTCAGGCTGCAAAGTGAATGTGAACGAACCAAAGGGGAGGTGTATCCATCTTCATAAAAGATGGTTAAGGCTGGTTAAGCAGTACTACTCCCTAGAGTTACTCCCAAGTCCAACTAACTGTAGGAAAACCTCCCTCCACTTCATTGTTAGCTACATGTCCACCAACGTGAATCACAAAAAACACACAGTGCCTTCCTGGTCGTACATGACTCACTCATAATAGACCCAAACACCCTAGGCATGGGTAACCTTAACTATCCTTCCATTGATTGGGATACATATATGAGCTCAAACACACTCAACCTAAGGTTCCTTCACTTTGTAAACATGAATGCTCTGGAACAGTTGGTCTGCACCCCCACAAGAGGCTTGAATGTCCTTGAACTTGTACTGACCAACGTGGGAGACCACTGCACCACCCCATGTGTGAGACCCTGCCTGGTAAGGCCTGACCTTAAATCAGTCATGTTCAATGTAACAATTGTACCTGACCCCCCTCAGGAACCAAAAAGGTCGAAAAATGTCTGTAAAGCAAACTATAGCTTCCTAAGAGATGGCATATATAGTATCAAACCTACTGCCACCACCATGATGTACACAAATGCCCTGTATAAACATAAAAGTGTATAGACTTAGCTGTACCAGAATGGATTAAAACTTGTTCACCGAAAACAAGCTGCCCTGGTGGACATCTAGCATAAATATAGATTATACAACAAGAGAAAGAAACTGATGTCCAGGAATAAGAGGGAACAGTTTCAGCAGAACAACACCTCCTCCATAGCATGAACAAGCAAATTAGGCGTCATCTTGTAAAGTCTTTTGAAGCTAATTATCCTTAGCTATGGATGCTAATTTAGTTTCATAATCACAAGGCATTCTTTAGCTATGCCTATAATGTAAAAAGGGAGGCCCAGCTTTGCACCAAATTCAGAGTGGACGGTACCACTCATACTAAACCTGAGGAAGTGTAAAAGTAAAACAACAGTATCAGTACCGTGACAAGTCCGTTATTAATAAGGGAAAACTAGCAAAGCAAAAAAGTAACTGGAACCATGAGCAAGAATAAACAATAGTTAATTAAAAAAATTCAAAGTTCACAACTTACTTGAAGAGTTGCCTTTTTAAAAAAAAAAATGGTTGTTTATTAGGTTCATAGGTAGGTACTAGGCTATCTTCCTGAAGGCATTTATAAGCTTAGCCAGAATGTGTTGGCTTTCGCTACCTCCTTAGATTAGTTCCCTGTGCCTCTGTCCAGCAGAGCCACTGAAGTGATCGCGGGGTAAACTTTCTGCCTCCCATCCACTCGTCAGGGTTTCTCTTGAAGAGTGTTAGAGAGGAGCTCTGCCTAATGTAGATTGGAATCTCGTTCCAAAGCATGAGAAGTCTCTGGGACAGGAATTTATCCCTCCAGCATGTTCTGTTTATTGTTGTGGTGAGGTTTAGATCCCTAGAGCAAGTGGCTCGAGGGGATATGGTTTTCTTTAGGTGGAGCATGTCCATCAATTCTGGGTTGGAGATGGCCTTGTATGTCAGGCAGAGATCATCTTTGAGTAGGCAGTATGCAACCGAGTACAGCTGGAGTTTCTTCTGTCGAGCTGCATAGGGCATCTGTTTAAGGCCAGTGATCCTCTTGGTGAGGTACTTCTGTGGTCTTTCCAGCTGTTGCAGATGTCTTGTAAGGTACATCCCAAATGGGGCATTGTACTCTATGATGGGTCTGATGAGTAGAGGGGCACAATGACCTCTTTTGATCTGGATGCAAACCCTTTTGTGATTAGGTGGGCCACATAAAAGGATTTTCTAACCACTTTGGCAATATGATTATCAAAGGAGAGATTACTATCTACTTGGGTCCCCAGATCCCTTATTACATCTTCTGAATTTAGGGGACTACCACCGACGTGTTAGTTTGTGGGGACTTTGTTTTTTCCAAAGGGGTTGACTATGCACTTTTTGGAATTTAGCTTGAGGCCATGATTTTGACACCAGGTATCCGTCTGAGTGAGACCCTTTTGGAGGATGTCTGTGTCAGCCGGAGAGTAAATTATAGCACTAATTTGCAATTGTCTATGAACTTGGTCAGCCATAGTCCTCCTGTGCTTGCCTGTACCTCTGAGAAGTATATGCCAAACAGGAGGGGTCCTAGGACTGAGCTCTGGGGAAGGCCACTTGTAACCGGTTTAGAGTTGGACCTTGCTCCCGCAACTCTCATCATGTGGGTTCTGTCCTTGAGCCAGTTGGCAACCCATCTTGTGACGTAGGGGTTTATGTTCGGACTGGTGAGCTTGTCTATAATAAAAGAATGGGGAATGGTGTTGAAGGCCTTTGCGAGGTCTAGGTAGGCTGTGTGTACCACCTTTCCCTCATCTATAGCCTTGGTAAATGTCTCAAAGAAGTCCACCAGGTTTAGGAGGCATGATCTGGCCTTAACAAAGCCGAACTGGGTAGGGTCCAGTGTTTGGAGGTTCCCAATGTCTCTGTTAATGAGTTCCATGATGATGCACTCCATAGCCTTGCAGACCAAGCTAGTCAGGCTTATAGGGTGATAGTTCCCTGGGTCTGTTGTGGCTCCACCTTTGTGGAGCGGAATAACCATTGCTGTCCACCACTCTGTCGGTATGTAGCCTGTGGAGAGGCTGAGTTTTCACAGTGTGTTTAGGTGAGGGGTTAGTTCATCTTTGAGCTTGTATAGGACGCAGCCTGGGACACCATCCGGTCCCATTGTTGCTGTGTTTTTGGCTTTGGAGAGGGCTGTTTTAACCTGAGTGTCTGTGATTTCAGGGGCTCTACATTCTTCTGGTATAGTTATGGGCCCTTTTGGGGGTGGGGGGGTGAAGTTTGCACTGAACCTGTCTGCCAAGATGTTGGCGATATCGGTCGGTTCAGTGTATTTTGTGCCATTCTGCACTAACTCCGAGCAGATCTAAACATTGCCACTTAGATTCTTGACATACCTGAAGAATCCCTTGTGGTATCTTTGGAGTCCTTTGCAGTTTTTCTTTCAAAGTTAGCTTTGGATGATTTTATGAGAGATCATAGTTTTTTGCTGATACTGATCAGGGATGTTTTCCCTTCTTGAGGTTTTACTCTTTTCTGTACTAGTTTCCTCCTTCTATTGTATAGTTTGTTTATGGCAGGGTCCACTAGACTGGGTTACTTTTCTTGGAGGAGTGAGTCTTAGTTTTGCTTGGGATAGCATGATCCATGCATTCTTGTAGATACCCGTAGAATGCATTAGTAAAGGATTTTGCAGCTTGGGCAGCATTATCCTTTAGCATGGGGATTTTGAAACTTTCCACCTCAGTCTTAAGTAATGTAAAGTTTGCTTTTGAAAAGTTTTTCATGGTGGTTTCCTTGACCGGGGGTGGGAGAGGAATGTGGATATCCAGCGTGATTTGTTTATGGTCAGATCTAACCAGCAAGGAGTTGACATCCAGTGTGGAATACTGGTCGCTCATGTTGGTGATGACCAGGTCCAATATGTTGTCACCTCTGGTGGGAGTGTTGACCAGTTGATCCAGGGCGTTTGAGTTTATAAATTCTAGGAAATGTTGGGCAAGAGAGTTAGTATTTGAGTAGTTCTCCCAGTTAATGTTTGAATTAGGGTGTTTGGTAGGACCTTTATGTTCCCAGTGTTTCCAGAAATGCGGAATGGGGGTCCTGGGACATGGTGGGTGATCTGTAGCAAGCTACAATTTGAATTGCAGTTTTGCCCATTGTTAGTTGCATGTGGATGATCTCTGAAGCATCGTGCTGTGCCACTAACCTGGAGGTGTGGGTATCCTTAATGAATATGGATATGCCCCCATCTTTTGTATTTTGGTCCGGGTTCTGTGTCCGAAATGTATGGTATGAGTTGCAGCCTGGTAGTGCTGGGGTGCTCTCTGGACCCTTAAACCAGGTATCTGTTACTGCACATATATCGATTCTCTCCATACTGAGGAGTGCCTCGAGTGCGTGCATTTTGAGGTTTAGACTTCTGGCATTGAGTAGCATTACCCTCAGTTTTTTGTTTACGGCAGTGGGTTTGTCTTTTGTGCCTTGCCTAAAAAAGGCACTATAGGGGTGGCAAGAGGCTAGACCAGTATTCAAAAGCCTAAGGGTGACAGATGCAAGCCTTCTCTAGTGAAGCAGAGTGGCTTGTCGAGCATGTCATCCCAGGTGGACAGACACTGGATCCCCTTTGAATAACACCAGAAACTTAACTAATTGTTGAACTTGATAATTTTTTCTTTATACCGTGGTATCATTCTTGGTGAGGGCAGGATACTACTCAGGGTCAGGGTCATACCGGCCTAGGCTACATGATCAGAGAGCTCTTCCATGTCTCTCTTCATGTAGTCCAGGGAGGTACGGCTCAGGTAATTCACACCAACATGGACAATGACAGAGTCGTATTTGTACTTATTCTGGAGTGACCTGAGTGCTTGAGTTATGTGGTGGATCCTGGCACCTGGCAGGCAGCTAACAATAACCTTCTCCTTGTTCAGTCTAGTGAGTGGGACATCTGTGTGCCTGACTATAGAGTCACCTATTACTAGTTTGTTGGGTATGTTATTTTGCCTTAAGGGCTGTGATTGCATGGTAGACTGATTTTGTGAAGTATGTGTTTCATGGTTTGTGTTGGGGGGGGTGGAGGTTGCTTGAATATCTGCTTTGGAGGTCTGTGTTGCTTTTGCAGATTTTTATTTAGAGCCTTTGAGTATGTTTTTTGCCGGTGCTTGTTTAATGGGTCTATGTGAGACTGGTGGTGTGATGCAAGTATTTCCCTTCTCCTCTTGACTGTCTGATCCAGTCTTGGGTTGAGAGAGAGCTTAGCCTCCAGTTTGGCTGTATAATTGCATCTCTCACATGTATTAGTGTTTGGTGGTAGGAGGAGAGGGTTGTCTATGTACATGAGGCAGTTGTAACATTGCCTCAAAATGCCCAGATTCACCAGTTGGACTGGAGCGTACACCTGAAACTGCCCTTTGGACATGCCTGGATAGGTACAGTGAACTATTTTACTGATTGGCTGGTAAGATTGAATAGAGAGCCTTGTCCTTCTGTACAGTATAGGGGGATCTAGTGCTAGGGTTTATACATACTTGCTATGAGTTTTGAGCAAGTGCCGGGCTGGGAAATGAATGTGTGCTGAAGTTGAAAATCTGTCTAGTTCCAAGGGAAAAATTGAAGAGGAGACTTTGTGGAGCTGGGAATAGTTATACCCTATCTGACCGGAGCTGCCTGGTGCACATAACTGGGCAAATGCTGTTTTTATAGCAGGGAAATGAAAGAGATGGAAATTAGCCCAAATGGCCAATAAACTACTAATTTCTGGGCTGAAATCACTCCTCCAGGGACAGATAGGCTGCTCAAAGCTCCCCTCTCTCACAAGTGAACAGAGAAACTTCCTTCTATCCAAGTAAGGTATGGGCAAACAGAGACTTGTAACACCGCCCTGAATTCAGCACTAACCTGAAAACTGGACTATACTAGCTTAGAAAGGCGGGAAACAAGTATTTTTTTGTTTCTTTGTTTCTTTTTCAGCAAATAAAGCAAATACATTCAAAAACACTTTGAATGTGTAGAAAATGATACTTATTGTTATATATATCAGATCAGAGTTGTAGTCAATGCCCGTAGTAATAAAGTAGGAAGAAACACAAATACAGTAAAAGCAGATGAATAAAGTGCAATTTTTTTATATATATAAACAATAGAAAATAAACTGATTTAAACAAGTTACCCAATTAACCAGAAAAAAGCTCAAACCTGAGCCCTGTTCCAGCAGTCTTCAATCAGACAAGTTTTAACTACACACTCCTGCCACTAGGGTGCAGGGGAATCTTCTCCAAAAAAGATGGCCTGGATCAGTGCTCAAGTTATACAAAGAAAGATAGATTCAGCAGGGCTGAATCTGGTCTATGCTACAGCAACAAGGCACACCAATTTCAGAAAGAAACAGTTTACATAAGCAGGCACAGTAAGCCTGTGACAAGAAATTCCCAGCTCAGAAGGGCATAATCCAGCAACTCTTCCCACAAGACTGCAGACCACAAACCTTTTTAATGTAGAATCACTGGCCTGAAGTCCAAGTGCTTAAACCAGAAGTAATACACTTTTAGTATAGCAGACACTGAGCCATCAATCAGCAATTCCCAGCTTAGAAGGATGTAAGCTTCCTGTCCTACCACAACAGTGTAGACCACAAACCTTCTTAATGTAAAACAACTGGTATGAAGCCCAAGTGCTTAAACCAAAAGACTTAGAATAACAGTTACAATTTAGTCAGGCTACTACCAAGCAGTAATAAATTTCAAGAGTTTAAATAAATATTCCAAGAGTTTAAAATCCAAAATATAGTTAGAAGTGCTTATTCCACAAGTTTAAAATCCACAACATACTTAAAAAGTTGCTGCTTATTCCACATGTTTAAAATCCACAATGTACTTAAAAAGTTGCAAGTACAGAAGACACTTTCACCCAGATAGGCTTCCTCAGGCAAAGAAACTGAGCTACACACTGTGCTTTGCTTATATAATCACAGTGTAATCACATGATCTAGCATCAGGCAAAGAAACTGAACAACACATTGTGCTTGGGTCAGATAATCAAGGTGTAGTCACATGATCTAGTCACGTTAGAATTGTAGTCGCATGATAAGATAAAAATAAGTAAAATACACGTAAAATTGTATGTATAAAAATGTAAGTTACAGTAACCGTAAGAAATGTAATAGATAATAAAGGTACTTGTAA
The DNA here is from genome assembly GCF_019279795.1 of Protopterus annectens. Taxonomy (NCBI): domain Eukaryota; kingdom Metazoa; phylum Chordata; order Ceratodontiformes; family Protopteridae; genus Protopterus; species Protopterus annectens. Next base: position 379,905,536 of record NC_056726.1, read on the forward strand.
AATTTTTGATTTTTCAATTTTTTAAAGTATATAGGGTATAGACAAATACAAAAGGTTCAGTGTATGTATGCAAGTACTTCAAATAAGGCTTAATGGTAACCATGTCATTAAAGCCAGGGGGTATATGTTCCTTAAATTGAAAAAATCCATTGCAGTTATGTCCTGTATGTGTGTAATTTTATGTCATCCCCTCTAAGCTGTGCACAAATAACTTGGAAAATAGCAAATTTAAAAGTATGCGTTAGATCTGTATTAAGAATATGTTTATATATGGCATTTGTTTGAACACTCCCCCTGATGCCTGACATGTGTTGACCTACTCTCTCTTTTAATTTTCTATTTCTCTTGCCTGTATAGTATGCTTTGCACTTGGAGCAGTTTGCTATGTATACTAAGTGTTGTGTGTTGCAATTACCAAATGCTCTAAATTCAAAGGCTGCATCTTTGACTGGATGTGTAACAAACTTGTCACTATTAATGTACTTGCAAAAAGTGCAATCATTACATCTGTATGTTCCTTGCTTATTGGTGTAAAAGTAAGAGAGAGTTTTTTTGGTTGCTCTTTATAACAAAGAATGTTCTTTAAGCTACTAGCTCTTCTATAACTAAAACTTGGTGAATCTGGTACAATATTCCTTAGCTCAGGTATCTCAGTTGGTATAGAGTAGTATTATTTAATAGTGTCCTTTATGACTCATGTATTGCTATCATGTGTAAGAGTGTAGTTTAGTTTGATATGATTACGACTGGTGGACGATGGTATGTCTCTGTTAGTGGTCAGCAGAGTTGTGTATTTTGTGGATCTCTTGTTTGTAATGTCTTGTTTAATTGTTTTAACTTGTTGTTGACTATAACCTCTCTGTATGAATTCTGAAGCAGTCCTTTTAAGTTGCTGTTCTAGTAGTGAATCTTTTGTATTTAATTTAGCTATCCTAACAAGTTAATTTTTAACAATGCTGGGATAGATATGTGATGGGTGTAAGCTGGTTCTATGTAGATATGTATTTTTTCTGGATGGTTTTCTGTACATAGTAGTATCTGTCTGACCAATATGAAGTTTGTTTAGGGTTATGCCAAGGAAAGTTGTATGTATGTAATTGTATGGAAGGATACTTCCCATTTATACTTTAAGAAATCAGTGGTTGCAGAGATGTAGTATTCAAAATTTCTGAATGCTTCTAGTGTACCTTCCCATAATAAGAAAAGGTCATCCACAGACCTTTATAAAATTTCACATTTCTGAGATAGGACTTGTTTTCACTGACTATACTGTATATTGTTTCTCTCATTGGTACATTACAATGTTGGCATAGATGTTGGCGAATAGGGTACCCATCGCCACACCTCTTGCCTGTTTGTAAAACTTCTTTTGATATAAAAAGATGTTATTGACAAGTATAATGTCCAGTAATTCACAAATAACATTAATGTGACACCATGTAGAATCAGAGAATTCAAGTAAATGTTGTTCAAAAAATCAAATTTGTATCTCATTGGGAAGAACTATTAACAATGGGGTCTACATCTAATGTAACAAGAAAAGTCTTTTGCTGGGTGTAACATACGCCATTCTGATAGATGAGAAATTAAGTTGGTTGTGTCCTTGATTATAGTACTTGTTACATATAAACATTTGTTAAGTTGGTTATCAAGGTAGCTCAGTGAGGGCTCTGTCTCCCATCCTCTTGCTGATACTACTGGTCTAAGTGGGGGAGATGCAAGGGATTTATGAACTTTAGGTATACCATATATTACAAGTACAACAGGAGTATCAGTTCTAAAGTACTGGTATAATTCTTCTCCAATGAGGTTGTCCTTCAGCATATTTTCTAGTCTTAAGGAAATATGCTTTATTATCTGATTCACCAGTTGTTTGTGCATTTATTTGCTCATAATCTGAGGTGGCTAGCATGGAGAGCATTTGATTGTTATAGTAGTCAAAGTTCATAATCACAGTACCCCCACCTTTGTCTACTGGTTTTATGACAATGTCTGAATTTGTAGTAAGATTCTTGACTGCCTGTATCTCTGATGTAGTCAAGTTAAAGTATTTACTGTGTTTGTCACCGTAAAAATGTTTATATGGTTCTTTTTACACTGATTTTTCAAAGGCCAAAACAAGCAGATTGTTAGGTGGTATAAAGGTACTTGAACGTTTGGGTACATTCGGTGGAACATTGTTCTCTTCAAACAGAATCTTAGGGTTAAGAGAATGCATAAAGTATTTATGTTCTAGCAACATTTGAGTAGAGGGTACAAATGTTAATCCTTTAGATAAAATTGACAGTTTATCCAAATTTAAAGTATAAGATAAATGTATTACCCTTGATTCATTGGCTCCTGGTTATGGGTCTGTTGTTGTTCCTCCTCTTGTCGTTTGTGTTCCTTTTCTGTCGAGGTTCTGACATGGGGAGGGACTCTGTCACCAGACTTGTAAAGTCCAAGGGATCCAGAGCAGCAACATTGTTGGCATCTACTAAGGTTATTGGCCATTGCATTTCCTGCTACATGGGTTCAGCAGGCATATCCTCAGTAGTTAGAAGCCGTATATTGATTGGTTCTTGTTGTGGTTGATTACATTTGTTACTGGTTCTGTTAGTTGGCCAAGTAAAAACGTTTCCACCTCATTTGCGTCTCTTTGAAGTTTCCTTTTCTTTGTTTCTATTAACGTCTGTTCTAAAGCTGTAACGCGGTCTAATGTTTCTTGTAAAAGATGATAATGTTCATTTACTTCGATACTTGTAATGAAATCTTGGTAGATAACTTCTACTTCCTTGCTTAGTTGCTGTTCAGTTGGATAAAAGAAGGCAAGCATAAGCTTCATGTAGCGAAAGAAGCAGCTAAGATTCACTAACTGCCAGTGTCTGAGTAGATCTGGATATTGTTCTCTGTAAGAAGGCACTTTTAGTATGAGTAGCCCTCTTGGTACTATCTTTATTTTTTGTAAACAAACTGAAAAGCTTAAGTGTTGCCATTGCAAGCATTTAAATGCAAAAAACAGTTTGTTCAAATTGATGCAACTTGTCTCGATATTGCTTAAGAATATCCACATTTTGATTAGGCTGCATAGTAGAAGAATCATTGTTAAAGTCCAGGTCTCCGAATAGAGCATTCTTAGAGACATTAATGATTTCAGAAGTTGGTGTAATTTTCCTGGCTGGCATGTTGCTGGTTTAAGATATCCCTGAAATGCTCATGTCTACTGTGCCCACCGATAAAGAAACATCAAAAGTAAAACAACAGTGTTAGTGCAGTGACAAGTCCATTACTAATAAGGGAAAACTAGTAAAACAAAAAAGTAGCTGGAATTATGAGCAGGGATAAACATTAGTTAATTAAAAAAATTCAAAGTCCATAAGTTACTTGAAGAGTTGATTTTTAAAAAAAATGGTTGTTTATTCCAAGAATTTAAAATCCAGATTATTGTTAGAAGTGCTTATTCCAGAAGTTTAAAATCCACAAAGTATATAAAAAGATGCAAGTGCAGAAGACACTTTCACCCAGATAGGTTCATAGGTTGGTACTAGGCTATCGGCCCTAGGGCCTATGCAAGCCTAGCCATAACAATTCCCTGGATATTTCTTTCCACAATATTTACTTCTCTGGACCCCTGTCTAGCAGGGTGACTGACATGATCCCTGGGGTGAATTTCCTATCTCCCATCCAATCATCAAGGTTCCTTTTGTAGAGGGCCAATGAGGCGCTCTGCTTGACATGTATGGGCAGTCTATTCCAGAGTATGGGGAGTCTCTGGGTCAGGAACCTATCCCTCCAGCATGTTTTGTTTATTGTGATGACAAGGTTTAGATCCCTGGAGCATGTGGCTCTGAGGGATTAGGATTTCTTTAAGTGGAGCATGCCCAACAGCTCAAGGTTTAACATGGCCTTGTATGTTAAGCAGAGATCGCCTCTGAGTAGACGATATGCCACAGAGTATAGCTGGAGTTTTTTTAGATGGTCAGCATATGGCATCTGCTTTAGGCCTGTGATTCTTTTAGTGAGGTATTTCTGTGGCCTTTCCAGCTGTTGCAGATGTCTTGTGAGGTACATACCAAATGGGGCATTATACTCTATAATGGGTCTGATGAGGGATGAGTACAGTGGGACAATGACCTCCTTTTTTCTGGATGAAAAGCCCTTGGTGATGAGGTGTGCCACATAGAAGAATTTCCTGACTGTTGTGGTGATGTGGTTATCGAAAGTGACACCACTGTCCGCCTGTGTCCCTAATTCTCTACATCACACTTTCGATGTTTAGTGTCCTGCCACCTATGTGGTAATTCATGGGTACATGTTTTTTTCCAAAGGGGATAACTATACATTTCTTGACATTAAGCTTGAGCCCATGGCTCTGGCACCAGGCATCTGTTTCTGAAAGGCCCTTTTGTAGAATATCCACATTATCTGGGGATTCAATAATGGCTCCCAGTTTGCAGTCATCTGCGAACTTTGTTAGCCAGAGTCCCTTAGTGTTGGCCTGTACTTCAGAGAAGTAGATGCCAAACAAGAGTGGTCCCAGAATTGAACCCTGAGGTACTCCACTTGTCACTTGTCTGGAGCTGGATTTGGAGTCGGCTACTTTTACAGTCTGGGTTCTGTCGGTAAGCCAGTTGGCAACCCATCGAGTGACATAGGGATTTATGCCCAGCTTAGTAAGTTTATCTATGATTCCAGAGTGGGGAATGGTGTCGAAGGCCATGGCGAGGTCCAGATAGGCTGTGTGGACTGCCTTACCCTCGTCCACAGCTCTGGAGACTGATTCAAAGAAGTCAATCAGATTCAGGAGGCAAGATCGGCCCTTCACAAACCCAAACTGGGTGGGGTCCGGTGTTTGGAGGTTGCCAATGTCTTTGTTTATAAGTTCCATGATAATGCATTCCATGCCCTTGCAAATCCGGCTTGTCAGACTGATGGGACGGTAGTTCCCGGGATCCAAGGCGGATCCCCCCTTGTGGAATGTAATAACTGTAGCTGTGCGCCACTCAGTGGGCATGAAGCCTGAGGTGAGGCTATGATTAAACATGACACAAACCATACTATCACTAGCTAAACAACACAACCCCCCTCCCCTCCAACCCACACCTTCAACTAGTAATCTCCCCACTGTCTTCTCTTTTTCTCCTGTACCTACCTCCAACATAATAAAACTCTTAAATAAACTTAAACCCACCAAATTAGCAGCAGACAACCTCCCAGGTGAATACCTACAAATCGCAGCTGATGCTCTGGCCTACCCAGTATCCATCTTGATTAACCGATCTCTGTCAGAAAGTTACATTCCCACATTGTGGAAAGTCTCACATATAATTCCCCTCCACAAAGGCGGACCCTCTGCAGAATTAACCAATTACCACCCCATAGCTATTCTCTCTCCACTCTCCAAAATACTAGAGGGATGCATACACTCTCAGGTCTCACACTACCTCCTTACTAACAACCTCTTTCCAGTACTCAGCATGGTTTCCGACCAAACCATAGCACCACCACTGCCTTACTCTTCTTTACGAACACTATCCTTCAGCATAAAAACAATGGCTATCTCTCCTCTGCTACTTTCCTAGACCTATCTAAAGCATTTGACATGGTCCCACACAAACAACTTATCTCTGTTCTCAATAACCTACCCTTCTCACAATCAGTCACCAACTGGTTTCAGAGTTACCTGTCTGACCGCCAACAGTCCGTTGTATGGCAGAATGACATATCTCCCCAACTACCTGTCTTCATAGGGGTTCCCCAAGGATCCATCCTTGGACCCCTACTTTTCTCTGTTTACACCAATAATCCAGCCTCTGCCACCAAACATGGCACACTCATCCAATACGCAGATGACTCTACCATCATCTGCTCAGCCCAGTCCCTACCCAAACTGCAAAAAGTCACACAGGAAGCCTTTTCCTCTGTTGAAACATGGTTATCCGATGCCCAATTAATACTCAACCCAAACAAAACTAAACTACTCATCTTCCAACCCACCAAACATACTCAAAACAACTCTCACTTTAACATCACAGCAAAAGACAACACCACTATATACCCAACTGAACACACCAAATTGCTAGGAGTGGAAATAGACAATAAACTAAAATTTGACATTCACATATCCATGACCATAAAAAAAGTCCACAAAAAACTAGGAGCATTATACAGAAATAAACAATTTCTCACCAAAGCAGCAAAGATTTCAGTAGCAAATTCCCACCTTATCTCCATCCTACTTTATGCCTCTCCAGTATATACCAACCTAAGGCAATGTGATCTAAACAAGCTAGAGACCTGCTACAACAAAATCGCAAAATTCGCCACAGGGGCATCCTACCGTAGTCACCACTGTCTCTCACTTGCTGAACTGGGCTGGCTTGAACTCTCTCACCTCCTTCAGTGGTATCAACTCTCACTCACCCACAAACTAGTAAACCATCCACTAAATGTCCCATCCCTCCAGAATCTACTCCAACCCTATTGCACCACCAGACCACTAAGATCCAGCAACAAAAATCACTTGCAGATCACTAAAGCCAATAACTCTGCTGGTGAAGCACTATTCTCTTGCGCCATAGCCAAATTATGGAACTCACTCCCACCCACAATTACCTCCGTACCATCATGCACCAACTTCAAAACTTTATTAAAAGCACCTAAAAACATGCTGGCTATGCCCTTGCAACTCCCACTCTAATATCATCCACCCCATCCAACTACTACCTTTCTTTCACCTCCACTAACTACCTTGATGATAGCAAGCTCATATGCTCATAAGCCTAGTACTTATTATACAGCAGGAACTTCTCATTGTTACATTTGTTAATGCCTGTTATGTACTTCACAGATAAAGATTCTAGTTGTCTACTGACGTACTATGTTCTTCATCTGTAAATATGTTGTAAGTAATTTCTATGTTAAATTGTTAATCACTATGTAATCCAATGTAACTACTGTCTGTTTATTTTACTGTGGAGCTTTTCTCCCCGGGCCTCCGCTGAAAATGGACCCACGTCCAGTCGGACACTCCCGGTCAACAAATTTAAATAAATAAATAAATAAAATAAAATAAATAAATAACTTAGGTGAGGTGCCAGTTCATTTTGTAGTTCATGTAGTACACAGCCTGGGATGTCATCTGGTCCCATGGATGCTGTATTCTTAGCTTTGGGGAATGCGGTTTCTGCCTGTGTGGCCGTGATTACTGGAATTTGGCAGTCTTTTGGTATTGAGATGGGCCCTTTAGGGGGTGAAGGGGGGTGAAGTTGGCACTAAATCGATCTGCCAGGATATTGGCAATATCCGTGGGATCAGTATATTTAATGCCATTTTGTGGTAGCTCAGAGCGGATCTGAGCATTGCCATTTAGATTCTTGACATGACTATAGAATGCCTTGTGGTTGTCTTTGGAATCTTTGGCAATTTTATTTTCGTAACTAGCTTTTGAGGATTTTATGAGGGATCTCAGCTTCTTACTGAGGCTGGTGAGGGAGTTTTTGCATCCTGGGATTTTTCTCTTTTCTGCAACCGTTTCTTCCTTCTGTTGTATAGTTTGCTTATAGTAGGGGACCACCAGATTGGCTTCCTTTTTTTGGAGAAGAGCATCTTGGTTCTATTTGGGATAGCACGATTCATGCACGAGTGGATGTGCTTGTACAGTGCCTTTGTGTAGGATTCTGCAGTCAAACTTTCAGATCCCGTCTGCATGGGTGTCGTGAAGTTTGTGACTTCTGACTTCACTAGCATGAAGTTGGCTTTGGAGAAGTTTTTTAAGGAGGTTTTCTTACTAGGGGTTGGGGGTGGGATGTGGATGTCAAGGGTGATTTGCTTATGGTCAGACCTGACCAATGAGGGGGTGACCACTGGTGTGGAGCATTTATCTCCCATGTTGGTAATGACCAGGTCTAGGATATTAAAGCCCCTGGTGGGACAATGGATTAGTTGATCCAGGGCATTGGAATTTATGAATTCCAAGAACCGTTGGGAAAAGGAGATGGTACCCGAGTAGTTTTCCCAGTTAATGGCAGGGTAGTTGAAATCACCCAGTATTAGGGTGTTTGGTTGTATCTTAATATTTTCCAGTATGTTTAGATAGGTGTAGTGAGAATCTTGGGGCATGGTGGGGGAGATCTGTAGCAAGGTACAATTTGGATTGCAGTCTTACCTAGTGTTAGTTGCACCTGGAGAATTTCCGATGCATTGTGTTGGGTAACTAGCCTGGAGGTGTGAATATCCTTGGTGAATATGGACACTCCTCCACCTTTAGTGTTTCTGTTGTGGTTTTGTGGCCGAAAAGTGTGGTAAGAGCTTTAGTCTGGTATTGCAGGGGTGCTCTTTGGAGCCTTGAACCAGGTATCAGTTACTACACAGATATTGATGTTCTCCATTTTTAGGAGTGCCTCGAGAGAGAGTGCATTTTGAGGTTTAGACTTCTAGCATTGAGTAGCATTACCTTCAGATTTTGCATGGCTTCATCAGGCAAAGAAACTGTGTAACACATTGTACTTGGCTTATACAATCAAGGTGTAGTCACATGATCTAGTCATACTGGTCAGATAGGTACTACTATGTACAGAAAACCATTCAGGAAAAATGCATATCTACATAGAACCAGCTTACACCCATCACATATTTATCCCAACATTGTTAAAAATCAACTTGTTAGAATAGCTAAATTAAATACAAATGATTCACTAATGGAACATAAACTTGAAAGGACTGCTTCAGAATTCATACATTGAGGTTATAGTCAACAACAAGTTAAAACGATTAAACAAGACATTATAAACAAGAGATCCACAGAATACCCACCTCTGCTAACTACCAACAGAGATGTACCATCGTCCACCAGTCGTAATCATATCAAACTAAACTACACTCTTACACATGATAGCAATACATGAGTCATAAAGAACACTATTAAATAATACTGCTCTATACCAACTGAGATACCTGAGCTAAGGAATATCGAACCAGATTCACCAGGTTTTAGTTATAGAAGAGCTAGTAACTTAAAGAACATTTTTATAAAGAGCAGCAAAAAATACATCTTACTTTTACACTAATAAGTAAGGAACGTACAGATGTAATGATTGCACTTTTTGCAAGTACTTTAATAGTGACAAGTTTGTTAGACATCCAATCAAAGATGCAGCTTTTGAACTTAGAGCATTTGATAATTGCAACACACAACACTTAGTATACATAGCAAACTGCTCCAAGTGCAAAGTGTACTACATAGGCAAGACAAATAGAAAATTAAGAGAAAGACTAGGTCAACATGTCAGACATCAGGAGGAGGGAGTGTTCAAACAAATGCCTTATGTAAACATATTCTTAATACAGATCTAACTCATACTTTTAAATTTGCTATTTTGCAAGTTATTTGTGGGGGTGACATAAAATTACACACAGAGAGGATAGAACTGCAATGGATTTTTAGATTTAAGGCACATATACCCCCCGGCTTTAATGACATAGTTATCATTAAGCCTTATTTGATGTACTTACATACTCAGATACACTGAACTTTTTGTATTTGTCTGTATCATATATATTTAAAAAACCTGAAAAATCAAAAATGTTACAAGTACCTTTACTATTTATTACATTTCTTACTGTTATTGCCACATACATTTTTATACATACAATTTTACGCGTATTTTACTTATTTTTATCTTATCATGTGACTACAATTTTAACATGTGACTAGATCATGTGACTATACCTTGATTATATACGCTAAGCACAATGTGTTGCTCAGTTTCTTTGCCTGATGAAATCCATCTGGGCGAAAGTGCCTTCTGCATTTGCAACTTTTTTAATACTTTGTGGATTTTAAACTTGTGGAATAAGCAGCAACTTTTTAAGTATGTTGTGGATTTTAAACTTGTGGAATAAGCACTTTAACTATATTTTAGATTTTAAACTCTTGGAATAAACAACCATTTTTTTTAAAAAAGTAATTCTTCAAGTAAGTTGTGGACTTTGAATTTTTTGCATTAACTACTGTTTATCCCTGTTCATGGTTCCAGTTACTTTTTGTTTTGCTAGTTTTTACTAAACCTGAGGACATAGCCAACCTGTTAGCAGACAGGTTTGGCAACAGTTTCACACCCCTGTCTCCACCAGTCATACCCCACAGCAAACCTGTCAACAGTTCTCTACCTATTATCTCCAAATAACAAGTCATAACTGCACTTGTCAATGCCAAAAACAGCCTCTGTGTGACCTGATAACATCCCAGACTGCTTACTAAACAGTCTAAAACAAGAGTTAGCAGAACCACTGGGTACTCCCTTCATCTACAGTCTAAGTACTGGCTTTGTCCTGGCAGAGGGGAACACAGTAATATGGTTGCACATAGGGGGTCCCTCACCTGACACAGGGAACTGTACATCCATAAGTTTGATCAACCTTGTCTGTAAAGCCATGGATAGAATCTTCTTGGTCCTTATCAATAAGGACATTGGTGACCTTCAAACTCTTTAACCGACTCAGTTTGGCTTCATCAAGGGTAGATCATGCCTATTAAACCTAGTGGAATTCTTTGAAAGTGTCACCAAAGCCCTGGATGAAGGCATATCAGTACATAGTGCCTATCTCAACTTGACCAGGGGCTTTGACACATTCCCCCACTGAGGTATCATTGCGGAACTCACCCACCTGGGGATAAACCCATATGTCATTAGATGGGTAGCCAACTGGCTCACCAACAGAACGCATACAGTCATAGGTGAGAATTCTGCCTATGTTACCAGTGGTGTCCCACAAGGATCTGTGCTGGGCCCCCTATGGTTTGGAATGTATTTGTCAGAAAATCAGGTAAAAAAAAGATAGCATGTGGCTGAACAAGTTTGTTGATGACTGCAAACTGCGAGCAATCACTGGATCCCCAAACAATGTCAGCGTACTACACAAGATCCAAAACGATATGAATGCTGTGTGCCATAAAATTCCACCAAGTAATGGTACGAGAAACAGTTTATTCACGCCACAAACACATAGACTTCACAAATACATTAACGCACTTCTATCCTGAAATCAAAATCGCGTTTTCGTCTCAACAAGTGGGACTTCATCAGATGAAGACCCACTTGTTGAGACAAAAACGCGATTTTGATTTCAGGATAGACGTGCGTTAATGTATTTGTGAAGTCTATGTGTTTGTGGCGTGAATAAACTGTTTCTCGTACCATTACTTGGTGGAATTTTATGGCACACAGCATTCATATCGTTTTGGATTATCGGTGACTGTTTTTTGGATGCTTTCGCTTTTTTTGTTATTGGTACTACAAAAGATGCTTACATACGTAAATGATTGTTGCCAAAGCAACCGACTTAAAATTAACCCAAAATAATGCACTATTATTCCTTTCAGCAAAGGAGAAGTCCCTGCAAACTACAGTATTAATAATACTCCACATTGTTCTAACCCAAAGGTGAGACATTTGGGAATGCAGGTTGATGGCAACCTTACCTTTGATCTTCATGTGTCCACAGTGGTAATGAAGGCCCTTTATGTTGCACACCTTATAAGTGAGGGCATAGCATCCAAGACTAAGATTGTTACAACTCCACCGTACTCATTTCTCATCAGACCAATAAGAGTTCAGTACTCCCTTTTGCATGTACCTCACCAGACACCTGCAGCAGCTGGAGAGACCTCAGAGGTTTCTCACTAAGAAAATCCAGGGACTTCCAACGCATTACCTCCATGGACAGTCTGAAGGCCCTGTCACTGTACTCTGTATCGTATAGCCTGCTGAGAGGCAACTTGTGCCTGGCCTACAGAGTCGTCTCAGACCCTGCATTAATAGAAATACTGCACATCCGCAAATCTAATGGAACAAGACTCACTTGCTCTAGAGACCTTAACTTAGCCTGAAACATAAACAAAACTTGCTGAAGAGACAGTTATACCTCCCAGTGGTTTCCACTCCTTGGAACAAACTCCCAATTCAAGTTAAATGGAGCTCCTGTGTGACCATATTTAAGCGTAACTTGGACAATTGGATGGGAGACCGTACATTCACCCCAAGGGTTTAATCTATGCCCCTTTTGTATAGGGGCAGTCGGTCTTCTTCTTCTTCTTTTGGCTTTTCCCGGTTAGGGGTCGCCACAGCGGATCACCTGTCCACTCATGATTGCAGTGGAGTTTTACAGTGTCGAGTTGCCAGCCCAGCGCCCAACCTTCCACAGAAGGCACACACACACACACACACACACACACACACACACACACACACACACACACACACACACACTCACACCTAGGGCCAATTTAGAGTGTCCAATCCACCTGCAGCATGTCTTTGGGATGTGGGAGGAAACCCACGCGACCACAGGGAGGACAAGCAGACTCCGCACAGAAGGCACCCCAGCCGAGGATCGAACCGGAGAACCTATTGCTGTGAGGTGGCAATGCTAAATTCAATATAACCTATTTCTTTCTCTCTATGAGGGAACTGGGGTAGAACATGACTAGGCTTGTAAAGGCCCTAGGACCAATAGCCTATTAACCTTCTATGATCCTATGATATTTATCACAGTGCATTGCATTTTCTTGTATTGCCAATCATGTATACATGTGAAATGGCTTGAGAAACATGCCAATGCCATCAGTACACTTGTAAGTAATGCATACAGATGAAAGTGTAAAAGGCTTTGCTTAAATTCCAGCATATGCAGTATGTAGCTGACAAAAAGCAAGCATAACTTTTGAAGTTCTGCAATTCCCTCTGTACAGATATATCCTGAACAAAAAGTGTTTTTGCAGTCTTGCAAATATATACAACTCTCCTCAACATCAGGTTGACTACCTACACATTTGCCTTTTTATAATGGTGTAGATTATTAGTGGATTGCCTCTGTCTTTGTCTGTGTTGAAAGATGCTTATCATAGCATAAACAGCTGAATTGCATGCTAATCAACCAATCAGGTGGAGCTATTCAACCAGCTATAGAGCATCCATGTAGACTGCATTCTGTTTTTTTCTTGCAGATTTCAAAACATTTGGAGGACAGACAAGGAAAGTCTACACAGACAGAATGTTGGGGGCTGCTGTTGCTTTAATCCATTTGTATGTGCTAGAGGGCAAAGCCAATACTGCTGCTGCTGCCAATAGGCCTTGGCCAAGAAGGAGAAGAGTTGTCAGGCTACATTTAACTTATCACAACCTACATGATTTGGAAATTGTAGAGTGCTACAAGGCAGACCAAGACACACTACAGGAACTTTGCAAGCTCTGCCACCCTCATCTCAGAGACAGAGCCAACTGGGGATGGGGGCCCATCCTGGTTGAAAGTAAGGTCTGTATAGCCCTTAGAATCTTAGCTATAGGTACCTTTCAGAGACCAACAGGGGACATGCCGGGGGTGTCACAGGCATAAGCATACAGGATCCTCCACCTTTTTCTGGATGCTAGGCTCCAACATACCAGTAAGCGCATATTTTCCCATAGTTTTGAGATGAGGGACAGAAATATGCAACAGATTTACTGGGTAGCACACTACCCTGAAGTACTGGGTGCCATAGATTGCACTCGTGTAGAAGTAAAGGCACCATCTGGACAACTGCCAAGTCATGTGCAATACAAAGGGAATCATCATGAATGTGTGTGCTGCCTACCCTAGCAGTGCCACTGCTCACATATCTGGCTCATCTACCAGCTGTACCAGAAGTTTGCTAGGTGGTATCCCACAGGAGCATTTACTGGGGGATGCAGGATATGCACTGGAACACAAATGCACATGCACCCATGGAAGAACGCTATAATGAGGCACACACTCAAACCAGAAATGTCATAGAGCATATGTTTGGGCTGCTGAAGTCACAGTTCCGGTGCTAGATGCATCTGGGGGAGCCCTGCATTACAATCCATGGACATGTAATGAAATCTTCACAGTATCTACCGTGCTACACAACATAATCCTGAAGAAACAGCTGTAGCAGGATCAGCAAGGGGAAGGGGCAGACAGCCAGACATCACACCATCAATGCCAAGGTCACCACAGCCACAGGCAGATGAGTCAGAGGGGGGATCCACCAGCTGCTGTGGGTGTAGGCAGACCTAGGCATGTTCAGTATGCCCTTGCATTGGCTAAGAGACGATGCATAACATGCTTACTTACCACCTAGGGACTTAAAACCTTCCTCCTACTCATATACATGTAGTAACATTAATGCCAGGCAACTCACACATCCTTTACCTCCTCATGTATTGGCTGTGTACTGCTTGCATCAGACAGAGTTAGCCCTGAGCTAGCAGTGTGGCAACTACTGCATTTACAAGATAAGCCCTGAACCTGGAGTGTATTGTTTAATAATATTATGGCATATCCTTGTATTTCATCATTTGTTACAGTAAGCAAGTAAAAGTTGGGAGATTTGTACAAATCATTGCATGTGACAGCAGAGACTTATTTGACTTATATTTGTACATTAATAAGCAGTAGGCCTCAGGCATCAAAGATTCATACAGTCATACCTCTCAAAAGTACTGATGATAACTGCATGAACTCAGTTTAGCACCATACGTTGTAACTCACCTTTGCTCCCCCCTAAATGCTCAGTCCATTCCTGTTTGTGCCATAACAGTAACTCACCTTTGCTCCCCACCTCAAAAGAACAGTCCATTCTTGTTTGTATCATAACAATTACTTACCTTTGTCCCCCCCCTAAAGAACCGTCCATACTTGTTTGTGTCATAACAGTAACTCACCTTTGCTTACCCCAAAAGAACAGTCTATGCTTATATGTGCCATAAGAGTAACTCAGCTTTGTCCCCTACTCAACAGAACAGTTGTAACCTTGTATGTGCCATAAGAGTAACTCACCTTTGCTCCCACTCCAAAGTGAAGTATATGCTTGTTTGTGTTATCCAACCTACCCTTCAGTTGTTGGCAAATGCATATCGTATTATTAGCAGTTAATATCCTCACAAATTTTAAGGCCACAAAAAGACAAACAATTCTCTTTGTTAGCTAAAGAATGCCAAAGTACACAAAGTAAATACAAAACCAGAAGTCTGCCATTCAAGAACTTATTTAATAAAACAAATAACAAAGCTTTTAAGTAGAACTCCTCATCAGTGTATAAAACATGAAAAACGTATAATCATTTTATATAATACACATTCAGTCAGCTCATACTTTCAATTAACAGTAATACATCATTTAAAGTGCCCAGCAAATAAAAAAAACAAATAATAAAACCAATACGTGTAAACTATATATATGTATATAAGAATGCACATAAAAATACACTTACACCATATCATGTCTATCTTTTAAAATTGGGTTAATACTATTACTACTATTTAACCGTGGTAAGCAGTCTGCCCTGAAATAATTAATCCACTTAAATTCATTCATGAGCATAAGTTTAAATTAAAACTTTTACATGTCATATATGTTAACAGCAGTGTTGGGGATGTAGTGAATAGAATGGAAGTGAATGAATATAAGTGGATTAATTATTTCAGGGCAGACTGCTTACCAGGGTTAAATAGTAGCAATAGTATTAAACCAATTTAAAAAAAAATAGACATGATATGGTGCAAGTGTATTTTTTATGTGTATTATTGTATATATAGTTTACATGTATTGGTTTTATTATTTGTTTTTTTATTTGCTGGGCACTTTTAATGATGCATTATCGGTAGTGGTGCTGCGGTAGTGTTGTCGTCTCACAGCAAGACGTTATCCCATTCGATTCTCAACTAGAATGTCTTCTGTGTGGAGGCATACGTGAATGGGCGTGCCTTCTTTGAAGGTTGTGTGTCAGGGCTGGTAACTCTGCACGTAAAAATCCTCTACCAAACATTAGCGGACCGGAGTTCCGCTGTGGCGACCCCTAACCGGGATAAGCCGAAAGAAACAACAACATTGTTAATTGAAAGTATGAGCTGATTAGCTGTGTATTATATAAAATGATGATACGTTTTTCATGTTTTATACACTGATGAAGAGTTCTACTTGAAAGCTATGTTATTTGTTTTATTAAATAAGTTCTCGAATGGTGGACTTCTGGTTAAGGCCAGTGATATAGCATGGTTTACAGACTGCATGTCTCAGGGTCCTGGTCAGATAACTGATTAATGACCAGGAACACAGAAAAGTAAGACAGACCTGTATATCTGCAATCAGTAATCATAACAGGTTGTGTAATCACTAAGTGCACTATGTCCAAATATAATAATAAATGTGAAAATAACAGTTTATGGTTTGATGTCAGTGTACATTCTGTTGCAGCTGGTTGTGTAATGAATGACTTCAGTTATTTGCTGCAAAGCGGTTTGTGTGGCAGAGGGATAAGGCACCCATCCTGTTTTCTGAAGGTGCATTGGAGTAAGAGGTGAAATCCAGACCTATGTCGACATATCTCATGTGTACTAACATTTTCTACTCTGTATTTCATAGATAGTTTTTTCCTCATTTCAACTATTTCCCCATTTTTTTTCTTTTCTTTTATACTCAATAATGCTAAAAACCTGACAGAGAAAACAATTTGCCAACAAATGAAGAGGAGGTTGAATGTTATTGAAACAGAACCTGTAAATTGAGCACTGCTTACTTGCATTTCCAAGCTTGACAGACCTACATGTAACGCTTTGTAAATCTAACCGGATGCAGACCCACCTGATGTTTACAGTTGTCATCCCATAAACACAAATACTTAGGGAGTGCCCGCACTATGTTTACATCCTACAGGGATCCAGTTTTTGGTATTCAGCAATTCTAATGAGTTCAGAACTCATTTGCATATTCACCTTGCTGACAGCCCTGAATCTACACTGTTGGCAACTGCATAGCTAGGGAAACTGAAGGGGAGCCAAATGTTGAACACAGAAGGGAGGGTATTACTTTGGGAAAAAAAAAAACACTTTATGCATTGCTGCTTAACTAGGGTTAAAGTATTCCCAGCGCCATAAAGTCTGCTCTTCAAATTTTCCCTTAGAACTAGCCAGTTTTTAAGTTTTAGCACTCAAATCTGTTTCTTTGAGCTCAGCACTCATTCAGAACTCGTTCTAAGCACTAAATAAGCTACAAATTACTACAGCACTCAACTTTCCTCACTTGTCTAGAGGAAAACAGTTTTTAGTACTTAATAAATAAGCATCTATCCAGGCATGTCTAAGGGTCAGCTCCCGGTGTTTTCTCCTGTCTACCTGATGAATCTGGGCATCTTGGGGCAATGCAGCAATTGCCTTATGTACACAGAAAACCCTCTCCTCCTATCACCCAACACTACAACTTGTGAGAGATGCACTTATATAGCCAAACTGGAAGCAAAGCAGTCTTCATCCAAGACTGGACTAGACAGTCAAGAGGAGAAGGTAAACACTTGCACCACACCACACTCATCACATATTCCCTCAAAACCTACACCACCAAAACACATACATAGCAACACAAAACACACACCTACATTCACGGAGGCTCTCAATAAAAATCTGCTCAAGCAACAGAGACCTCCAAAACAAAAAGACATGCAACCTCCACCCCCAACACAACCCAAATGACACATAGCCCACAAACTCAGAGTGCCACTCAACCACAGCCCATAAGCCATAACAACATACCCAGCACTCTAGTCATAGTTGACTCTATAGTCAGGCATACTGATGTTTCACTCACCAGGCTAAACAAGGAGAAAGTTACTGTCAGCTGCCTGTCGGGTGCCATGATCCGCCACATAATGTATGCACTCAGGTCACTCCACAACAAGTACAAATATGACTTGGTCATTGTCCATGTTGGTGTGAATGACCTGAGAAGTGCCTCCCTGGACTACATGAAAAGAGACCTGGCGGAGCTCTCCGATCTTGTAGTCCAGGCAGGTATGATCCTAGCCCTGAGTAGCATCCTGCCATCACCCAGAATGATACCACAGTACAAGGACAAAATGATTGACTTCAACAATTGGCTAAGCTTCTGGTGTCATTCTAGGGGGATCCGGTATCTGTCTGCCTGGGATGACATGATCGGCAGACCACAATGCTTTGCCAGAGATGGCCTGCACCTATCGCCCTTGGGATTCCGGTTACTGGCTAAGACTCTTGCCACCCCTATAGTGCCTTTTTTAGACAAGGTTCAAATGACAAATTCACTACCGTAACAGGTACAAGCAAGTAAAATCTGACTGTAATGCTACTCAGTGCTAGAAATCTATACCTCAAAATGCATTCACTCAAGGCACTCCTTAAAATGGAGAAGATCGACATCTGTCCAGTGACAGTGACCTGGTTCAAGGCTCCAGAGAGCACCCCTGCATTACCAGGCTATAATTCATATCACACCTTTCGGCCACCTAACCTGGATCAAAACACTAAAGGTGGAGGCGTGTCCATATTAATTAAGGATATCCACATCTCCAGGCTAGTTGCTCAACATAATGCATCCGAGATTATCCAAGTGCAGCTAACTCTGGGCAAGACTACAATCCAAATTTTAACTTGCTACAGATCCCCCACTATGCCCCAGGATTCCCACTCCTCATTTCTTGATACACTGGAAAATATTAGGGTACAACCCAACACCCTAATAATGGGTGATTTCAACTACCCCACCATTAACTGGAAAAAACAACTCTTTTGCTTAACGTTTTCTGGAATTCATAAATTCCAGTGCCTTGGATCAACTTATCCACACCCCCACTAGGGACAGCAATACCCTAGACCTGGTCATTACCAACATGAGCAACCGGTGTTCCACACCAGAGGTCAGTTCCTCATTGGTCGGATCCGACCACAATCTAATCAGCCTAGACATCCACATCCCGCAGCCATCCCCCATTAAGGAAACCACCATAAAAAATTTCTCCAAAGCCAACTTCACACTTCTTAAGACAGAAGTTACAAACTTTACGACACCCATGCAGAAGGACAATAGAGATAGGACTGCTGAATCCTACACAAATGCACTTTATAAGCACTTACACAAGTGCATGGATTGTGCTATTCCTAACAGAACCAAGATGCTATCCTCCAGAAAAAGGAAGCCAATCTGGTGGTCCCCTGCCATAAACAAACTCTACAACAGAAGAAAGAAACTGTTGCAAAAAATAGTAAAATCCCATGACTGGAATAACTCCCTGGTCAGCCTCAGTAAGAAGCTGAGATCCCTCATAAAATCCTCCAAAGCTAGTTATGAAAACAAAATCGCCACTGATTCCAAAGACAACCAAAAAGCATTCTATAGCTATGTCAAGAATCTCAATGGCAACACTCAGATCTGCTCTAAGTTACAGCACAATGGCACTAAATATACAGAACCAACTGATATTGCCAACATCCTGGCAGATAGGTTCACTGCTAACTTTACCCCCCCCGACCCTCTAAAGGGCCCATCTCTATACCGTAAGAATGCAAAGTTCATGTAATCACGGCTGCATAGGTAAAAACCACACTCTACAAAGCCAAAAACACAGCATCCATGGAACCTGACAACATCCCAGGCTGTGTTTCACATGAACTACAGAATGAACTGGCACCCCACCTAAACACCATGTTTAATCATAGCCTCACCTCAGGCTTTATGCCCACTGAATGGTGCACAGCGACAGTTATCCCACTCCACAAAGGGGGAGCCTCCACGGACCCTGGGAACTACTGCCCCATTAGCCTAACAAGCCTGGACTGCAAGGCCATGGAATGTATCATCATGGAAATTATAAACAAAAACATTGGTAATCTCCAAACTCTGGACCCCACCCAGTTTGGGTTTGTAAAAGGCAGATCATGTCTCCTAAACCTGATTGACTTTTTTGAAGCAATCACCAAAGCCGTAGACAAGGGTAAGGTGGTTTACAGTCTATCTAGATCTCACCAAGGCTTTTAACACCACCCCCCACTCTGGAATTATAGATAAACTCACTAAACTAGATATAAATCCCTATGTCACAAGATGGGTTGCCAACTGGCTCACTGACAGAACCCACACTGTGAAAGTAGCAGACTCCAAATCTGACTTCAGACCAGTGACAAGTGGAGTACCACAGGGTTCAGTCCTGGGTCCCCTCCTGTTTGGTATCCACTTTTCTGAAGTACAGGCTAACATAGAAGGTCTTTGGCTAATGAAGTTTGCAGATGACTGTAAACTAGGAGCCATAATTAAAACTCCTAACGATGTGGACATCCTACAAAAGGGCCTCACTGAGACAGATGCCTGGTGACAAAGCCATGGCCTCAAGCCCAATGCCAAAATGTGCATTGTCATCCCATTTGTTAAAAACTCTGTACCTGTGAGCTACCACATAGGTGTTAGTCTACTTAACACCGAAAGTGTGATAAGAGACCTTGGGACACAGGTGAACAGTAGTCTCACCTTTGATAATCACATCACCACAGTAGTCAGGAAATCCTTCTACTTGGCACACCTCATCATAAAAGGTTTCTTATCCAGGAAAAAAGAGGTCATTGTTCCCCTTTACTTGTCACTCATTAGACCCATTATAGAGTACAGCGCCCCTTTTGGTATGTACCTCACAAGACATCTACAACTACTGGAAAGGCCGCAGAAGTACCTCACAAAGAGGATTACTGGCCTCAAACAGATGCCCTACGCAGACCGTCTCAAAAAACTCCAGCTTTACGCCGTCGCATATCGCCTACTCATAGGCGAGCTCTGCCTAATATACAAAGCTATGTCAAACCCAGAGCTGTTGGACATGCTCCACTTAAAGAAATCCCAATCCCTCCATGCTTCACGCTCTAGAGACCTAAACCTTGTCTCCACAATAAACAGAACATGCTGGAGGGATAGATTCCTGTCCCAGAGACTTCCCATATTCTGGAACAAACTACCTATCTATATCAAACAAAGTTCCTCATTAGCACTCTTCAAGAAAAATCTTGATGATTAGATGGGAAATAGGAAATTCACCCCGGGGATCACTCTGTGGCTGTGCTGAACAGGGGCACAGGAAAATAATTTTCTTGTGTGGCAAAAGCCAGGGTACCTTTTTGGCTAGGCTTGTATAGGCCCTAGGGCCGATAGCCTAGTACCTACCTATGAACCTATATATCTGCACAGAGGAGTACTGCTTTTTAAAATACCACCAAGACCACCGATCCATGAAGTAAGCAATTTTAATGAAACAGCGCCTCGGCTTGCACAGCCTTCCAAGACTAAAAACACTACAAAACATTCTTTATTTAAATACAGCATATTGCACAGGACAATTAATCAATTAAGCATACAGTTTAAATCACATACTTCCAATTACATTCCTTGTTGAGTCCCTGAGGCTCCAAAGTACCATACTTTAAATTCAAGAGGGTTTCTTTTTTTAAAAGTTTATTTTTAAGGACACACATTCACCTATACCAACTTGCAATTTTTCCAGAACACAACTCCTAAGAGAATCCGGATCAGAATTGTGTGCTGTCATGAAATGGCTCCCAAGGGGAGACTCTGTTTTTTTTATTTTTTATGTCCATAATATGTTCATGTAACCAGACCCTAAAACTCCTATAAGTTTCCCCTATGTAGAACTTAATGCATCCACATCTCAGCACATACACTAGACCCTCAGTATTACAACTGTATTCATACCTAGATGTACATTCAATACCATTAATATAGGGAAAAAAAAACTCACTACATAATGACAGATGGAACAGCCATCACATGGAACAGTGCCCTTATTTGTGCTTAAATTCTGACTAACATTAACATCTGGTAAACAAAATTGGTTATGTACCAGAATATCAGCCACATTCCTAGCTCTTTTATATGCAATACTCACAAAGTCAGGTAATATAGAGTTCAAAATTGTATCCCTTAGAAGCATGGGCCACAAGCTACCTGCTTTTTTAATTATTTCCTCAGTTATAACATTATAGGTTGTCACTAAGAAAACTTTCTTCTGGTCCCCATTATTTCCAACTGTGTTGGTGGATTTGTTTCCACATGTTTCCACATGTACCAACTTTATATTTAATGAGAGTATCCCTGGGGGTTAGAAGAATACCTCATGTCCATGATTTTTTGTTTAGCTTCCCTAACCAACTGAACATCATAGCCTCTTTTAATAAACATATCTTCTGCTTCTGTTCTGTCTCTGTCAAAGCTCATATCAAGGCTACATAGCCTATGAATTCGTAAGAATTCATTATAAGGCAGTACCTTGACCAAATATTTGGGGTGACAACTACTCCCATATAAGTATACATTTCTGTGTTCAAGTTTCCTATGGAGACTAGTTGTAAATCCATCTAAGCTAATATCCAGAAAATTCACTTGTGGTCCAAGCTGTATACCATCAAAGCTTAAGCACATAGTATTAGATTGTAAGTCATCGACAAACCCCAGGGCTTCTGTCTGGCTTCCTTGACATAAAAAAATAAGATCATCAATAAATCTAAAATAACTTTTGATCTAAAAAAATCATGTCTATAAAGAAAATCATCTTCAAGTTTAGCCATGACTAAATTAGCATACATGGGGGGCAAAAGCCACCCCCATAGCAGTGCCCTGTAATTGCTGAAAAATGTCTCCATTAAACATAAAAAAAAATATTTTTCAAACAAAACATAACTAAATCAATCAAAAAATGAGACATGGGAGAGTCCCCCAGGAAATGGAATAAGGCCTGAATCCCTATTTCATGCTTAATGTTAGTATAAAGATTTTTGATATCCAGGCAGAGCCAAAACATGTTCATATTCCAAACTTTCCCTTTTATTTTGTTCACAAAATCCTGGCTATCCCTAATGTAAGAGGCTGTACTCATTACATATTTCTTAAGATGTTCATGTAGCAGCACACTTAGTTTTTCAAAAAGTACCTCTGTGCAGACACTATAGGTCGACCACTAAGGTTAGTTAGACCTTTGTGTGCCTTAGGTAAATGGTAAAAAACTGCCATAGAGCAGTTTTCCATGCCAAACTTCTTTTCCACATCCTTAGAGGTAAAATACCCCAACCTAAGACCTTTGTCTAACAATAGTTGGTACTCCTTAATAGCTTCAAAGTAATCAGAAACATCACATTTTCTATAAATTTCCACATTGTTCAAATGTTTATAACACATCTCTAAATATTGTGTAAAATGCATGATTATTATCATATGGTTTAAACACCCATCTTCTGTCATTATCAAATTCCATTAGGGCTAGCCATTGCTGCTTAGTTAAGTTAAAGCATATATTAGACTTATTTTCTATGCAAGACCAATACATTTGTTCAACCTCAAAATTAAGTGTAGCAAAATATCCTTTCAAAGTGTTGTTTAGAAAAGGTGGAATAAAAGAGCTTATTTCCTGCCTTTCTTGTTAAGTGGTATAGACTATTTGTAGGCTTCTGAGACCCCAAGCCCTTCTGTGTTTGAGGGAAGCCTTCTAGCTTGTTTTTTTTTTTCTTATAACTAGCCAGTTTTCTAGTTTCAGCACTCAAATCTGTTTCTTTGATCTCAGCACTTGTTCAGAAAAAAAAAAAAATTCATCTGCTTTTACTGTACTTGTGTTTCTACCTACTTCTTTTTACTTTTGCATCATCTTAAAATACTCAATTGTATTTATTACTGCTTGGTGTAACTCATTCTAAGCCTTTTGGTTTAAACACTTGGGCTTCGGACCAGTTAGTTGTTTTGCACTGAGAGGGTTTGTGGTCTGCACTGTTGTGGCAGAACAGGTAGCTTACATCCTTCTAGGTTGAGAACTGCTGATTGAGGGCTCAGTGTCTGTTATTCTAAAAGTGTATTAATTCTGGTTTAAGCACTTGGGCTTTCAAGCCAGTTATTTTACATTAAGAGGGTTCGTGGTCTGCACTCTTGTGGGAGGAGAGGCTGGACTCTGCCCTTCTGAGCTGGGAATTTCTGGTTAAAGGCTTATAGTGCATGCATATCTGAACTGTTTCTTACTGAAGTTGGTGCCTTGTTTGCTGTGGCATAGACTGGATTCGGGCCTGCTGGATCTAGCTTTGTTTGTGTAACTTGAGCACTAATCCACACATTCTCTAAAGTATTCAGTGGTATTTATTACTGCTTGGTTGTAACTTGATTAAAGTGTAGCTATCATTCAAGTCTTTTGGATTAAGCACTTGGGCTTCAGACCAGTTGTTTTACATTAGGAAGGTTTGTGGCAAGCACTGTGGTGGCAGGACAGGTAGCTTTCATCCTTCTAAGTTGGGAACTGCTGATTGAGAGCCCAGTGTCCAAGTGTATTAGTTCTGGTTTAGGCACTTGGGCTTCAGGCCAGTTATTTTACATTAAGAAGGTTCATGGTCTGCACTCTTGTGGGAGAAGAGGCTGGACTCTGCCCTTCTGAGCTGGGAATTTCTGGTTAAAGGTTTATAGTGCCTGAATATTTGAACTGTATCTTACTGAAATTGGTGCGCCTTGTTTGCTCTAGCATAGACTAGATCCAGGCCTGCTGAATCTAGCTTTGTTTATATGCTTGTTGTTTGCTTGCTTGTTATTTCCCTGGAAGCTAATTCCACCTAATACGCAACTTCTCAGCGGTTCTGTGGATCACTAGTGATATCTGCATTGCTTACTGTACTTATTTCCTTGTTTCACTTGAAAGAAAGTTACTGTCTGTCATTGTTGCATTTAGTTACTTGTAACACATTGCATTCAAGTTACCTGGCACTTGCTCACTAAAGCAATTATATAAGTCAGCACTAAAAATTAAAAGCACTACACCCTCACTCGCCACTGGCCCTTGTTTTCAATTAAGGATTTCCCAATATTATTCTAGCATGTCCAAAGGTCAGTTGTCAATCTCCTCTCCGGTCCAGCTGGTGAATCTGGGAATCTTGAGGCAATGTTATAACTGCCTCATGTACACAGACAACCCTCTCCTCCTCCCACATAACACAAATACTTGAGAGATGCAGCTATTTAGCCAAACTGGAGGCTGAGCTCTCTCAACTCAGGACTGGCAAGACCAGACAGGAGGAGAAGGCAACTACACACACCACAAAACCAGCCTCACATAATGCTACCACTCCACTGAATCAAACACATAAACACACAAAGACATACTCGGAGGCTCTGAGTAAAAATTTACCTAAACAGCAGAGGCCTCCAAAGCAGACACCCAAACAACTGCTACCTCAAGACACCCCACAAGCAACACATAAACCACAAAAGCAGTGTGCAAAGCAGTCACAGCCCTTAAGGCCAAATACAACACCAAACATACTTGTCATAGGTGACTCCATAGTCAGACACACTGACGTCCCACTCACCAGGCTGAACAAGGAGAGGGTCACAGTAAGCTGCCTATCGGGCTAGAATCCGCCACATAACACAAGCACTCGGGTCACTCCATGGCAAGTACAAATATGACACAGTCATTGTCCATGCTGGTGTGAACGACCTGAGACGTACCTCCCTGGACTACATGAAAAGAGACATAGAGGAGCTCTCTGATTATGTAGCCCAGGCAGGTATGACCCTAACCCTGAGCAGTATCCTTCCTTCACCAAGAATGATGCCACAATATAGAGACAAGATGATCAGCTTTAACAATTGGCTTAATGTCTGGTGTCATTCAAAGGGGATCCAGTGTCTGTCTGCCTGGGATGACATGCTTGACAAGCCACGCTGCTTCAAGGGACGGCTTGCACCTGTCACCCTGGGATTCCAGATATTGGCTAAGGCTCTTGCCACCCCATAGTGCCTTTTTAGGCAAGGCTCAAATTCTAAACCTACCACCCTAGAAAACAAAAATGGGAAGAAACTGAGGGTAATGCTGCTCAATGCCAGAAGTCTAAATCTCAAAATGCATGCACTCGAGGCCCTTCTCAGTATGGAGAACATCGATGTCTGTGCTGTAACTGAAACCTGGTTCAAGGCTCCTGAGAGCACCCGGCACTATTAGGTTTTACCTCATATCATGCGTTCCGGCCCCAAAGCCGGACCACACCACAAAAGGAGGGGTGTATCCATATTCATAAAGGATACCCCACCTCCAGGTTGGTGGCAATGCAAGCTCGGAAACCATCCAGGTGCAACTAACCATAGGCAAAACTGCTCTACAAATTGTAGCATGCTACAGGCCACCCTCTCAAACTCAGGAACCCCACACAGCCTTCCTGAAGACACTGGAGGGTATAAATGTATCTCCAAACACCATCATATTGGGTGACTTCAACTACCGAATATAGACTGGGAACATTACTCAAGCCCTAACTTTCTAGCCCAACGGTTCCTGGAGTTCATAAATTCAAATGCCATGGAACAACTAGTCACTGTTCCCACGAGAGGAGAAAATATACTAGATCTCATTGTCACAAACATGGGGACAAAATGCTCCACACCGGAAGTATATCCCTCATTGGTGAGATCTGATCATAAACTAATCTCACTGGAAATCCACATCCCGCCCCCCCCCCCAACAAAAAAACCATAGTGAAGAACTTCTCTAAAGCAAACTTCACACTACTCAAGACTGGTGTGGTATCCTTCAAGGCCCCTGAGCCAGTGGAAACCACAACCCAAGCTGTGGAAGCCCTTACAAATGCCTTCTATGAACACCTCCAGGACTGCATGGATCAGGCAATCCCAAATAAAACCAAGACTCTTTCCACAAAGGGCAAACGTCCAGTCTGGTGGACCCCAGCCATTAACAAACTTTACAATAAGAGGAGAAAGCTATTACATGATAGAACAAAATCCATAAAAGGGAAGTCACCCCTGATCATTATTAGTAAAAAAATACGAGCACTCATAAAATCAACTAAGGCCAATTTTGAGAGAAAAATTGCCATGGATTCAAAGGACAATCATAAGGCCTTTTTCAGCTATGTTAGGAACCTGGGTGGAAACTCCCAGATATGCTCAGAATTAGTCCAAAATGATACAAAAATCACTGAACCCACAGACATTGCCAACATACTGGTAGACAGGTTCAGTGCAAACTTCACCCCCCTCTCCCTCCCTAAAGGAGAGATAACTATCCCAGCCGAGTGTAGCCTCCTGGACATCTCAAATGCGCAGGTGAAAGCTGCTCTCTCTAAAGCTAAAAACACAGCATCAATGGGACCGGATGGTGTCCCCGGCTGTGTGCTACATGAGCTAAATGAGGAATTAAACCCGCACATAAGGCAGCTGTTTAATCTCAGCCTTACCACAGGATACGTGCCCAAGGAGTGGCGTACGGCAACTGTGGTCCCACTCCACAAAGCGGCGCCTCACGGACCCTGGTAATTACCGCCCCATAAGCTTAACAAGTCTAGTCTGCAAAGCTATGGAGAGGATCATAATGGAGCTCATAAACAAAGATATAGGGGACTTGCAGACATTGGACCCGACCCAGTTTGGCTTTGTCAAGGGAAGAGCATGCCTTTTGAACTTGGTCGACTTCTTCGAAACAGTCACCAAGGCCATTGATGACGGAAAGGCAGTCCATACAGCCTACCTTGACCTTGCAAAGGCTTTCGACACAATACCCCACTCGGGTATTGTAGAAAAACTTACCAGCTTAAATGTAAACCCATATGTCACAAGATGGGTTGCAAACTGGCTTAAGGACAGAACCCACAGGGTTAGAGTTGCTGGCGCTATGTCAGACTCCAAGCCGGTCACAAGTGGTGTCCCACAGGGCTCGGTCCTTGGCCCCCTATTGTTTGGCATCTACTTCTCAGAAGTACAGGCCAACATGGGAGGACTTTGGCTGACAGACTTTGCAGACGACCGCAAACTGGGCGCCATAGTGGAAAGTGCATCGGACACGGATATCCTTCAGAAGGGACTCACGGAAACAGATAGCTGGTGCCAGAGCCATAGCCTGAAGTTAAACGCCAAAAAATGTATAGTCATACCCTTCGGGAAAAACAAGGTAACCCCAAGCTACCATATAGGTGGCAATCCACTAAGCACAGAAGAGGTTATCAGGGACCTGGGGACCCAGGTTGACAGTGGCCTTTCTTTTGACACTCACGTTGCTAAAGTGGTTAGAAAGACCTTCTACATTGCCCACTTGATCATGAAGGGATTCACATCCAGATCTAGTGAGGTCATTGTTCCCCTGTACTCTTCACTTATCAGACCAATGATCGAGTACAATGCCCCATTCGGGATGTATCTCACCCAACATCTGCAGCAATTGGAGAGACCCCAAAAGTTCCTCACCAAAAGGATAAAGGGACTCCAAAATCTGTCATATGCTGCCAGATTGAAGAAACTCCAGCTCTATTCAGTCGCATACCGTCTGCTCAGAGGTGACATGTGCCTGACATACAAGGCCATGTCCAACCCGGAATTAATGGACATGCTCCACCTCAAAAAATCCAAATCCACCAAAACCACTAGAGCAAGCGACTTAAACCTTAGCACGGATATAAATAGGACGTGCTGGAGGGATAGATTTATCACTCAGAGACTCCCTATGCTGTGGAATAAAATCCCGGTCCATGTGAGGCAGAGCACCTTGCTGACTCTGTTCAAGAGAAATCTAGACCTGTGGATGGGAGATCGTAGGTTTACCCGGGGAATCATCTCTGTGTCACTGCTGGACAGAGGCACAACAAACTAATGGGCACAGTATTTTTTCATATAAGGGGTGGCGTAAGCCACAAAAATTTGGGCTAGGCTTATAAATGCCTTAGGGCAGATAGCCTAGTATAAACCTATGAACCTATGAACCTATAATCATTAGTGTTCAGTTGGCAATAAGCATTAAAGTCATTCTCAAACAAATCTTCCTGAGAAAGAGGCGATCTCTGCCTAACATACAAAGCTATGTCAAACCCAGAGCTGTTGGACATTCTCCACTTAAAGAAATCCAATCCCTCCGAGCTACACGCTCTAGAGACCTAAACCTTGTCACCACAATAAACAGAACATGCTGGAGGGATAGATTCCTGTCCCGGAGACTGTCCATACTCTGGAATAAACTAACTATCTATATCAAACAAAGCTCCTCATTAGCACTCTTTCAAGAAAAATTTTGATGGTTGGATGGGAAATAGGAAATTCACCCCAGGGATCACCTCTGTGGCTCTGCTCGACAGGGGCACAGGAAAATAATTTTCTTGGGTGGCAAGCCAGGGTTTCTTTTTGGCTAGGCTTGTATAGGCCATATGGCCGATAGCCTAGTACCTACCTATGAATAGGGTTACCACCTGTCCCACTTTGCGAGGGACAGTCTCTATTTGGGCAGTTGTGTCCTGACAAAAAATATTAAAAATGGCAAATGTCCTGAGATTGTAGGACATAATTATGTCCCATATTTTATGTAATAGCTCCATAAAATAGTTATTTCTGTATCTAAAATACTTAAATGTTACAAGAAACAGAATAAGCAACTAAACTGCTGTAAGAATAAGCTTTTATTTAGGCAGAAAAGTAAAGTTCTATCCTTTGTACTTACCGTGGGTATGTGTCGGCCTGTAAAATCTGATGTGTGCCCCAAAAATGTCCCACTTTGGCCATTTGAAAAGGTGGCAACCCTACCTATGAACCTATATATCTACACAGAGGGAGTACTGCATTTTAGATCAGCTACATATTGCATATGGTGACATGTAACTATGAATAGTCTGTTTAATGGTTTTTATATTTATTTTGATTAGCACACACTTACACCTTTAACTGTCTGCATTACGTAACAATGTGTACTGTTTATTTGGGGGTGGGGGAGCAAAGCTGCATTTCTGTTCTGGCAAAAAGATTGCTTTTGGTACTCACAAATCTCACACATTTTACATTATCCACTGTACAAATATTTGCAGAATGCCTAGATTTTTTGCCCTATATTTTTGGTCCATTTCTCATAAAATTGTCATTTTTCTGGCAAATCATAGAGAGTTAAAGTCAGAAAATAATGACAGACATTTGAATTTCAGACTTCATACCCTTCAGAAAATTTATGCTAATGCAAAACCTGTTGTTCTAGCAATTTTCAAAGTTTATAAAAACAATATTTAAAAAGTGTCCATATTTGTGTGCCTTTGTCCACCTATTATTGATGGCTTTTTCCAGATCTCTTGCTCTAAGAGGTTGAGAGGTATGCATGTAGACTCCTTTCCATTGCTGTGTTCCAAAAGTTTTGGAATACAGGCGGAACACCAGCACGCAGTCTACACGGTTCCTTTCCAGCTTGTTGAATTGCTCCACCATGTTTTCTGGGTTAATTAGCATGGTCTTCAGCTGCTTATGCAATTGATTAGCATGCCATGGTGTTTCACTTGTTTCCACAGGGGTGGGCACCTCTACACTGTACTTACTGAATTCAAATTTCCAGCGGCCATGTGTGCATTGCACCACAACATGAACACAGTGAAAAAACACAGTGTAGGCTTTATTGAATCTTGGGTATTGTCTTTGTAGAAATCAAATCTCAGCACAGGAAATGTTCAGTATATTATTGCATACTTTACTCTCTGTATCTTTATAACTGATTAATATCTTTTTCCTTATATTTACTGTGCACTCTCTACTGATATCTTTCATGGTGCGCCAAGTGTCTTTGTTAGGAAATGAATTTTGAGATTAGTTTAGCAATATACTAAGCTCTCCAGTTTGAGATGGAATGTTAAGTTGAAATACCACAGCTTGAGGTCATAAAAATGTTGACATTCTAGAGAAAAACTACAAGATTTGTTCAGGAAAGTTACAATATTTTTTTCTAAGTACATTTACTCACATTGCATTGTATTTATTTCTCTATATATGTGAGCATGTTCTGTTAGTACTGATATTGCTTTAAAGCTGTATTATGTTGTTCTCCATACGGTATAAAATATATGTAACTCTTCTTCCTTAATTTTGTGTTGTAGCTTATTGTTGGAGACTTTAGCCTTAGTCGTGAAGAATCCAAGTCTCAGATGGCACTTTGGGCCATTTTGGCCGCACCACTCTTCATGTCAAATGACCTGCGGACAATCTCAAAGCAGGCCAAGGAGATCCTTCAGAATGAAATGCTTATCAAAATCAACCAAGACCCTCTTGGAATCCAGGGCAGAAGAATACTAAAAGTATGGCCTAAGGATTGTTTGTTTTTTCTATCTATGGTATTTATTTATGATTTTGGTAAATCAGGTGATTTTCAAAAGCAGTTCTGTCACTATTAAATGGACTGTCTAGTAAGCTTTATTTGAAAAAAAGAAACATTTGGGAAACTACAAAGCAACAGCAAACACCAAGTTAACTATTTGTAACTGTTAGCATTTTTGTACATGAGTCAAATATACGTAGAGCAAATAAGTATGTCAAATCAAACTTTAAGTATGGAGCAGAAGAATCTTTAAGCCTTAAATCAAATGTCACCAGCCGCAGTACGGTGATGATTAACCACAATTTATTACTTATTAACAAAGAAAATTTAATCATATGCTTTAGGATTAGGTAACCTATCATTTTGGTATTGTAAGTAGAAGCTGTGATAAAGGCTGGGAGAATGGGTACAGACTTGATTAGCCTTGTGTTTTGATTTCATTTTTAACTTATCTCAGTTTATTTATTGAGTATAAGGTTAGGCTTAATAAAAAGCATAAAAGCATGCAAGTAATCGAAAAACATAAATGGACATAAAGTGATTGCCTCCTGATTTAAAATACAAATACTGTGGATTTTAAGCAGTAAAGTCAGTAAGACAATAAATTACTGAATAAAATTATTGTATATTGTACTAGGAGCATGAAATTGTACAGCTACTTAAGAAAACCCTGTAAAACAAATGGGTGTTTCAGATGTGACTTGGGAGTTATGAGCATTCCCTTCTAGAAAAACAGATAAGCCAAAATACCTGTTAGGGTACCAGGAGCTAGTTTATGCATGTGGAACACCATAGGTTCATAGGTTCATACTAGGCTATCTGCCCTAGGGCATTTATAAGCCTAGCCAGAATGTGTTTGGCTTTCGCCACCCATTTTAAATTTATTTTGCTATGCCCTTTTTCGAGGTTAGTATACTGTGCCTCTGTCTAACAGTGACACAGAAGTGATACCCGGGGTAAACCTACGATCTCCCATCCACTCATCAAGATTCCTCTTGAAGAGAGTCAATGAGGGACTCTGCCTAACCTGGACTGGGATTTTATTCCAGAGTGAAGGGAGCCTCTGGGTTATGAATCTGTCCCTCCAGCATGTCCTATTTATTTCAGTGCTGAGGTTCAAGTCTCTCGTGTAGCTCAATGGGATTTGGATTTTCTGAGGTGCAGCATGTCCATTAATTCCGGGTTGGACATGGCTGTATACGTCAGGCACAGATCGCCTCTGAACAGGTGGTATGCCATTGAGTAGAGCTGGAGTTTCTTTAACCGGGCAGCATATGGCATCTGTTTGAGCCCTTTGATCCTCTTGGTGAGGTACTTTTGGGGTCTTTCCAGTTGCTGCAGGTGTCTGGTAAGGTACATCCCAAAAGGGGCAC
Organism: Protopterus annectens; assembly: GCF_019279795.1. Taxonomy (NCBI): domain Eukaryota; kingdom Metazoa; phylum Chordata; order Ceratodontiformes; family Protopteridae; genus Protopterus; species Protopterus annectens. The sequence goes on from NC_056726.1 coordinate 379,937,840, forward strand.
TGTACTCAATTATGGGCCTGATGAGGGATGAGTAAAGAGGCACGATGACCTCCCCTGATCTAGATGTGAATCCCTTCATGATTAGGTGGGCTATATAAAATGTTTTTCTAACCACTTTGGCCACGTGGTTGTCAAATGAGAGATTGCTATCAACTTGGGTCCCCAGGTCCCTAATTACTTCTTCTGTACTTAATGGATTACCACCTATGTGGTAATTTGTGGGCACTTTGTTTTTGCCAAAGGGGATGACTATACACTTTTTGGCATTTAGCTTGAGGCCATGGCTCTGGCACCAGTTGTCTGTTTCTATGAGGCCCTTTTGGAGGATGCTTGTGTCGGCTGGAGAGTCGATTATGGCGCCCAGTTTGCAGTCATCTGCGAACTTGGTCAGCCACAGTCCTTCCGTGTTGGCCTGTACCTCCGAGAAATATATACCAAACAAGAGAGGCCCAGGACTGAGCCTTGTGGGACACCACTTGTAACTGACTTGTAACTGACCATCCACATGCAGCCCTATAAGTGAGCGCTAGACCCTTTATTTTAAACCTGTTAGCCATTGGTAGCTAGTGCAGTTATTCAGGGGCAGGTTTTATATGGTCATCATACCCCAGAGAGTAAACATGATTACATACTCTGCTATCTGGAAGCAGCACTATAAAGCCCCACTTAAAGTGCATTCCACTTATCTAAACATGAAAATAGACTACTGTATGTAGAGCAATAGAGAAAGAGATACTCTCTTGGTAAGAGAGATTTTATTGTGTGCTGTTCCTTAGATATCATAAAGAAGATTTGACTGCTGCTTTCACCTGGCATCAGTAGTGCTAGACAGTCATGAAATATAATACCCAGATTCTGCTGTCAGGGCACAAATGTCAAGGTGTTCGCCCCATTTGTGACTGCTATATTAAGAAACAATGGACAATCCCAAAGCAGTCTGTGAGAGTACTGCTTTAGTGTGTCAAGGCTTGAGCAAAAAAAAAAAATACACCAATACACCTCATGCAGCCTAGGAAAGCATTCAGCCCTGCTTGAAAGGTAAGAGGGACCCTACATACTTCTGATGGAAGTAGAGGTATCACTGAGTGTCATCAGCATAGGAATACCATAATCTCCCCTCTCTCTTTTGTCTTTGTCAGGAGATAACATGTTAACAGTGAATGGGACCTGGTATGGACTCCATAATGACAAAGGTTATATCAGATAACAGATCAGTACAAGAGCCATCGTCTTGTGTCCTACCGAAAGGTTAGAAACAACTAAATTGATGACTCTGAAAAATAGCATCTTCATGGCTCATACCATTAAAAACAGCTGACAGATCAAGGAAGACTCTTATAGAATGACATCAATATCTTTTTGTTGGAAAGGCTTCTCCTACACACTTTCTAGCAGGAGTTTGCTGTCAGAACTTGTCCGATTTGAAGGCTGCTAGAACAGGGCTCAATTTGAGCATTTTTATTGGTTAATTAGTTTAATTCCATTTGCTACATAAGCCCCAAATTTCTGCAAAGAGCAGCATCATTCACTGCCAGCAGATGTGGTTACCATTGATGGTTACAGATGCAAACTTTTCTCTTCAAATTTTCTCTTAGCACTTCCTGGTGCCCCATCTGTGAATTCTTGTAATTGTACCTCACCAACAGGGGATACACTCAGCGAAACCCCTAAATTGCCAGCACAATTCTTAGCCACTAGCCCTTCTTATTTCTGACCACTTCTCCTGTCCTCTACTTACCTGGTCCTTCCTTTCCTCTCCCGGTTCTGACCACATCAAACTTACCTAGCATTATGGACAGACAGTTTCCCACAGTTTCTCCAGCCAACCTGGTCGACATGGTCAGTCTGAGGCAATGTAGTGGTTACCTCATGTACATTGACAACCTGCTTCTTCTAGATCACACAAATTCTATATGTGAGAGATGCACCTATATTAAGAACCTAGAATCCAGGCTCTCTTGCCCACCTCTCAGTTCATCTGACACAAAGCAGGATGTCAGCATGGGCACCACACCTTCTGCACCAACCAAACCAACAACACACAAACCTACATATATGAAGAGAGGCATGACCGAGCTGTCTGATTTTGTGTCTTAGGCAGGTATGTCCCTATCCTTAAGCACCATTTTACCTTCATCTAGGATGATGCCACAATACAAACAAAAAATGATTGACTTCATTAATTGGCTAAGTTGCTGGTGTCATTCTAAGGGGATCCAGTATCTGACTGTCTGGGATGATGTGGTCATCATACTTTTCCAGAAATGGTCTTCATCTGTCACCACTGGGATTTTGGTTACTGGCTAAGGCTCTTGCCACCCCTATATTGCCTTTTTCGACAATGCCAAAAGAACAAAATTCCCAATGTAATAACATCCTCTGAAAACAACCTCAAGTTTATGCTGCTAAATGCTAGGAGTCTAAACCTGAAACTGCATTCGCTGGAAGGAACCCTTACCTTGGAAGATGCTGACATTTATGCAGTCACTGTGACCTCGTTTAAGGCTGCGGACAGCACCCCAACTTTACCAAGGTATACTTCCTTCCAGACGTTCAGACCGCAAACTGAAGGTGTGAGAACAAAAGGAGGTGATGCATCATTATTCATTAAAGATAAATACACCTTTAGACTGGTTATACAACACAATTCCCTGGAATTACTTCAAGTGCAAATGACTGTTGATAAGACCCATCTGCAAGTCATTGCCAGCTATAGGACCCCCTCCATGAATCAGGACACCCACTCATCCTACTTGGATCTACTTGAATCAATCAAGATAAAATGAAACACCTTGGTCTTGGGAACTTTAACTACCCATGCATTGACTGATAGGTAAATTCTATGTCTTCTAATGCACTTGCCCAAAGGTTCCTGGATTTCGTTAACTCCAATGCCCCAGATCAATTGGGCTGAAATATACTGGATCTGGTGCTCACCAACATGAGGGACCATTGCATCACCCCAAGTATAATGCCCTCCCTGGTGAGATCTGACCACAAATCAATCCTGTTAAAAGTAACTATAACACCAGATCCCACCTTAGCAGCAACTACACTAAAGAACTTCTCCAAGGCCAATTACAACCTCTAGTGAGATGGCATAAATAGCTTCACAGCCCCTCCCCCCACAGATGGAGTGGTCACCAATGCTGGGTTATACAGCAGTGCCTTATACAGACATCTGTACAATTGTATTGACTCTCCTGTACCTGATAGGACCAAAGTAAGATCTTCAAGGAAGAACAAACCTGTCTGTTGGACATCTACCAGGAAATTGCTGTCTAAGAGTAAGAAGGAAATGTCTCAAAACTGGAAACACTCCCTCCTCAACCTAAACAAGCAAATTAGACTCCTTGTGAAGTCCTCCAAAGCTAACTATGAATCCAAATTAGCTTCTCAAACTAAAGATAACCATAAGGCCTTCTTTAGTTACATCCGTAACCTCAAGGGAAAGTCCCAGATTTGAGCTGAAGTCGTAGTTAACAGTACTTCCTGTACATAACCTGTGCATATAGCAAACCTGCTGGCTGACAGGTTCACTGAAAACTTCACTCACTTGTCCCAGCCATACATACCCCAAAGCATCCCTACCCACCTGTACACCACCTAGCATCTCTAAAGAGATGTAATTCCAGGGAATCGTGTTATATAAACACCCTCTCCAAGGCCAAAAAAAGCCAAAAATACAACTTCTATGGGACCAGATAACATCCCAGGTTGTATTCTACATGGGTTAAAACAAGAATTAGCAAAACCACTGGAAATTCTTTTCAGTCATAGCCTAAGCCCTGGCTTCATCCCAGAGAAATGGAAAGCAGCTACAGTCGTCCCTTTACCCAAAGGGAGTGCATCGACTGACCACAAAGCAACAACTCCACAAGCTAGAGATGTGAAAAGGAAACTGGTGACACCGGATACTGTTCGCAAATCAGTTTAATTGAGCACTTTCGTCTTACTAGATTTCAGACTTCCTCAGAATAGTTACATTAACAAAAATTCAGAATAGTTACATTAACAAAAATATTTAACTGCAAATGAAGTGAAATTATTGGATGAGATATTAGAGAACAAAGATGTAAGAATCATGAACCCAGACAAGGGTGGGGGGCTGGCTATTATGGATGTGAATGACTATCACAGTAGAATGTATAAATTACTATATAGTGATACCTATGTAGAAGTGTTTTGCAATTAACTTAACATTGCTTACAGAAAAGTAAATTTGATATTGGATGAACTTATGTTAAAATGGTCAGATAAGCCTTGAGGAACATGAATTTCTTGAGACACTACATCCATGGATCCCAGCAATTTTTGGGATCCCTAAAATCCATGAATCCAGCAATAACCCCCCTTTACTCCCAGGTTGTGGATGCTAAGGCATCTAGAACATTTAGTATTGCTAAATATATTGATTTTAAAGTGAAACATGTCTTTAAAAAAATGGCTACCTTGTTGAGTGATTCCTGGGATTTCTTGGGGAAAATTAGACAGGAACATATGATGACAATTTACATATGGTGACAATAGATATCTGTGACCTTTTTTCTGTCATTCCGCATGAACAAGGGGATTCTATTTAGTGAAAAATACAAATATGGACCATAATACTATATTAACATTAAGAATGTGCATGGAACTTTTATTGGAAAAACATTTTGTGAGCTTTGAAGGACACTTATTTAAGCTGAGACAGGGGGTGGTGACGTGGGCTTGCTGAGCTCCTGTCTTTGCCAACATTGTGTTGGCCCAATGGGAGGACCTATATATCCTTAATTCACCTTTTAATGATTGTTGGGCACTGTATGGGTGGTTTCTTGATGATTTGGTGTTTTTTTGGAAAGGAGGTGAGGATAGGTTAAAAAGCTTTTTTGAATATATCAATGGGACTACAAAATTTTTGAAATTTAATGTGTGTGTGAATAGAGATACACTTCACTATTTAGATGTCACCATTAAAAAGGATTATTGCAAAAAAGCTTTTACATCTCATCTTTATAGAAAGCCCACATACTCTAACTCCTTACTACATTATAATAGCTGGCACCCTGTACACCAAAAAGAGCCCAGGTGAATGGACAATATGTGAGAGTGGCTAGAATGGTCTCTGGAATGGAGGACTTTTTATTGGAATGTGAAGTTTTGAAAGGAATGGTAGTAAGGAGAGGGTACCCCCATGAGATGGTAGACAATGTAATAGGGGAAGTCAAGAGGAAAAGGGATAAGGGGACATTTAAGGCACTTTTGGATAACAGGACCATTGGTCCCCATTTATTTAATTCTAGGGAAGAAGGCAGTTTCAACAGGGCCTTAGTCTTGCCATTCATTGTAGATTTTTTGGGTATATGTGGCATTATTAGAAGATATTAGAGGGTATTTAGAATGGATCCTGAGATGTTAGGCCTACTGGGTGAAAAAACAGTCATTGCATACAAGAAAGAGATTTCCTTTAAGGGCATGTTGGACAGGAACTCTTTTAAGGTTTCAAATGCAGGAAGTTTTAAGTGTGGGAGATGTCCTCAGTGCCAGTACATGGTCAACCATCATAAAATTAAAAATGTTGGTATAGTAAAACCACTCAAAAGGTACTTTTGTTATACAAAAGGAGTGATTTATGTAGCACTGTGTCAGGCATGTGATTGTTACTATGTCGGGAAAACAAAAAGAGGATTTAGACAGAGAATATATGAACATGTCTATGACATGAATCATGGAAATGAAAACAATGCCCTATATAGGCATATTTGGGATCATCCAACACATGCCTTTAAATTTTATGATATAGACCATGTGGACTTGGGACCTTGGGAAGGACCAAGTGATGACTTTCTTGAGTTTAAGGAGCTGAAATGGCAAATTAAGTTTAATTCTGGTGAGATGCCCAGGCTTAATGACAGGTTGTTTTTTAAGTTCTTTTTTAAAATTAAAATCTGCTTATTTTTTATGACGATAATGTATGTGTTTATAAAAAATCAAGGTACAAGAATTTGTATTTGTATTTTTATTTTTACTGGAGTTGCAGTTTATTGTATTTTCAAAGTACTATATGTTTTTTAAAAAAGTGGGCTGTGCTTGAAATAATGAAATGACCAATGGGAGGCAGGAGTTCGGGTATACATTGTGACTTTCTGTTAATGTATGTATTCTGAGGAAGTCTGAAATCTAGTAAGACGAAAGCGCTCAGTTAAACTGATTTGCGAACAGTATCTGGTGCATCCACTGAGCCCAGGAACTATAGACCCTTAAGCTTGACAAGCCTTATCTGAAAGGCCATGGAATGAATCATCATGGACCTTATCAACAAAAATATAGGAAATCTCCAAACGCTTGACCCCACCCAGTTTGGCTTTGTCAGAGGGAGATCTTGCTTGTTAAACTTGGTGGATTTCTTTGAGACAGTCACCCAAGCCCTAGATGAGGGTAAATCTGTGCAGATGGCCTATCTGGACTTGGCCAAGGCCTTTGACACAATCCCCCACTTAGGCATCATTGATAGGCTCTCCCAGTTGGGTATCAACCCATATATTCTCAGGTGGGTTGCAAACTGGCTCACTAGTAGAACTCATACAGTTAAATGAGGGGGCTACACCTCTTCCAGCAGACCCATAACCAGTGGCATCCCACAGGGATCAGTCCTGGGACCCCTATTGTTTGGAATTGACTTCTCCAAAGTCCAGACAAAACACAAAGGTCTGTGGCTGACAACGTTTGCAGACTGCAAGCTGGGAGAGGTCATTGAATCCCCTAATGATGTCAACATCCTGCAAGAGGGGCTTACACTGACTAATGATTGTTGCCAAAGTCATGGTTTTAAACCAAATGGAAAAAAATGCATTATCATCCCCTTTGGTAAGGGCAATGTTCCTGCAAACTGTCATATCAATAGTGATACCCAAAGCACGCATTCGGTGTTGAGAGATCTGGGCACTCAGGTTGACAGCAACCTTACCTTTGATCACCATGTCAGAAGGGCATTTTATATTGCTCATCTCATAAACAAGGGCATTGCCTCTAGAAAAAAAAGAGGTTATAACCCCCCTGTACTCTTCCCTCATCAGGCCAATAATAGAGTATAATGCATCCTTTGATATGTACCTCTCCAGGCACCTGCAGCAATTGGAGAGACCACAGAGGTTCCTTATAAAGAAAATTTAGGGTATCCAGAATCTATCATATGGGAACAGACTGAAATCACTGTCACTTTACTCAGTGTCGTACAGACTGCTCAGAGGCAACCTGTGCCTTGCATATATGGCAGTCTCTGACCCTGCTTTATTGGAAATGCTGAAAATTCAAAGAAACAAGAACAGCATTTAGGTAAACCAGGCAGGATACAAAATGCAAAACAGTAGTAAAAAATCCAAAGCCCAGAAACGCTGAGGTAAAATGCAGTGTTTATTCCAAACAGGAAAAAAAATCACAAAGCTGTAGGGATCAACCCTTCAACAGTGTGTAAAAAAAATCAAATGCCTTCATTTGTGGTTTTGATTTTTTTCTTGTTTGGAAACAATGCTGCATTTCATCTCAACTTTTCCAGGCTTTGTTTTTTTTTTTTTACTATTAGTAGAAATGCTGCACATTTGTAAGTCAAGTGGCACACGGGTCACTTGCCCTAAGCATCTTAATCTGGTATGTGACATCAACAGAGAACCTGCTGAAGTGACAGATTTGTTTCCCAGTGAATGCTTCACCTTTGGAACAGGCTTCCAATTCACGAACAGAGCCCCTCACTGACCCCTATTTAAGTGGAATTTGGATGATTGGATGGGTAACTGCAAATTCACCCCAGGGGTTCCACCTGTGTCCTTCTTAGACAAGGACAGCAGGTGCTGACTTTAGTTTCTGCTTTAAAACGGACACTCTTGGGAGCAAGGGTTGATGTTTGGCTAGGCTTGTAAGGCCCCCAGGGCCATTAGCCTAGTGACGTCCTATGATCGTATGATCTGTGGTAACTGTTCAGTTATTCAAATGAGAGCAGCCTCAGTGCTTTTTCTTTTCCTGAAGTCAGATCATTAAGGAAGTAATAGGTAATGAGAAGTTTAGTAATTCTCAGGTTGTGCTACAACAATTTCCTAACTTTTACAATAAAGAAAAAGTTAGAGATTCATAGTAGTTGTCAAGCTGACAGCTACAAACATTTTGCATAAGAGTGGAGTAATGACAGAATCTTTCAAGCTTTACAGAAAGCTTATTTTCTTAACAGGGAACTGAAAATCTTGAGAATAACTACACCTAAGAAATCTAGTTATTACTTGGCCAGTCTGGATGAACAAGGTTCCAGGTTGTAGGTTAGGGGTTTATACCTGAATTAATTCCCATGATCACAGAGTAATTAGTATACCCAAATTTGCATCCATCAAAGTCAAAAAATTAATGCAGTGAATCAGAGCAATGCTTTGATGTGTACTGTAGGGTGCCCCCTGGAACTTCTGTTCTGCCTTAAAAGGATCAAGTTGGCTGCCCCACATTCTAAGATTAAAATGCCTTTCAGTTACTTAAACAGTCCAGAATGCATACCGACACAATCTCCCTGCGCAAGAACAGTGGTATCTTTTGAGAAATTTCTATTTGCTATGCAGAATGGTGTTCATGTAGCTTGTACTTATTCTCTTAATAGTTTGTTCTATCTGCATTCCTGCTACAGCTTCCCTTTTGAGACTGTGGAGATTACATAGGTTCACAGGTTCATAGGTAAGTACTAGGCTAGCTGCCCTTGCAGGCCATTTTAAGCCTAGCCAGTTTCTCTTTTGTGCTCAGAATAATCTATCCCATTTGGTGATAGATCAGACTTACCCATGCCCTGGTCAATAATTATATACTGCCCCTAATGAAAATAAGTGGGATCATACCAGAGATAGTTTGAGGTGGCCCATGCATGGAATAAAGCATTCAAGAGATGCTTCTGTCCACTAGTAGTACAGAAGGAAGTCCTGGGGTAAATGTTTCTCATCCATAAATCTATGCTGTACTTGAATATGGACAGGATTGAACTTTGTTTTATGTGGATGAGGAGCCTGTTCCATGGCAGCAGTATCTTCTGCAAAATATATCTGTCCCTCCAAACTACACTGTTAATGTTGCAGAAAAAGTTTAGATCCCTATACTGAGTATTTCTGATGCCATTTGGCTTGCTCATGTGCGGTAAATCCATCAGTAATGCATTGGTGGGTGCCTTATATGCCAAACACAGGTCACCTGGAACGTGTTATCATTGAACTTATAAACAAAGACATTGGCAATCTTCAAACACTAGACCCAACCCAGTTTGGGTTTGTGAAGGGCCACTCTTGTCTCCTGAACCTGATTGACTTCTTCGAATCAGTCTCCAGAACTGTGGACGAGGGTAAGGCGGTCCACACAGCCTATTTTTTGGTATATGTGACATTATTAGAAGGTATTGGAGGGTATTTAGACACCATCCCCCACTCTGGAATCATAGATAAACTTACTAAGCTGGGCATTAATCCCTACATCACTCAATGGGTTGCCAACCGGCTTACTGTCAGAACCCACACTATAAAAGCTGCCGACTCCAAATCCAGCTCCACACAAGTGACAAGTGGAGTACCTCAGGGTTCAGTCCTGGGACCACTCTTGTTTGGCATCTACTTCTCTGAAGTACAGGCCAACACTAAGGGACTCTGGCTAACAAAGTTCACAGATGACTGCAAACTGGGAGCCATTACTGAATCCCCAAATTATGTGGATATTCTACAAAAGGGCCTTACAGAAACAGATGCTTGGTGCCAGAGCCATGGGTTCAAGATCAATGCTAAGAAAGTATAGTTATCCCGTTTGGGAAAAAACATGTACCTGTGAATTACTACATAGGTGACAGTACACTAAACACCGAAAGTGTGATAAGAGACTTGGGGACACAAGTGGAAAATGGTCTCACCTTCGATAACCACATCGCCACAACAGTCAGGAAATCCTTCTATGTGGGACATCTCATCACTAAGGGCTTTTCATCCAGAAAAAAGGAGGTCATTGTCCCACTGTACTCATCCCTTATTAGACCCATTAAAGAATACAATGCCCCGTTTGGTATGTACCTCTCAAGACATCTGCAACAACTGGAAAGGCCGCAGAAATACCTCACTAAAAAAATCACAGGCCTAAAGCAGATGCCCTATGCTGACCATCTAAAAAAACCCCAGCTATACTCTGTTGCATATCGTCTACTCAGAGGTGATCTCTGCTTAACATACAAGGCCATGTCAAACCCAGAGCTGTTGGATATGCTGCACTTATAGAATTCCCAACACCTCAGAGCCACATGCTCCAGGGATCTAAACCTTGTCATCACAATGAACAAAACATGCTGGTGGGATAGGTTCCTGACCCAGAGACTCCCCATACTCTGGAATAGACTGCCCATACATGTCAAGCAGAGCGCCTCTTTGGCCCTCTTCAAAAGGAACCTTGATGATTGGATGGGAGATAAGAAATTCACCCCGTGGATCACATCAGTTGCCCTGCTAAACAGGGGTCCAGGGAAGTAAATATCGTGTGAAGAAATAGCCAAGGAATTGTAATGGCTAGGCTTGTATAGGCCCTAGGGCCAATAGCCCAGTACCAACCTATGAACCTCTTAACAGTCTGTAGGATGCTGATTATAGTGACAGGGCTTTGAGTCGGTCCATGTAGGACATGTTGTTTAGGCCTTGTATCCTTTAAGTAAGGTATCTCTGTGGGTATTCCAATTGTTGCATGTGTCTGGACAGATACATACCAAAGGGGGCATTATATTAAATGATTAGCCTAATGACTGCTTTATTTATAAGCTGGGCAGTATAGAATGACTTATTTTACAACAATAGACATATGTTGGTCAAAAGTTAAGTTATTGTCCACATAAGTTCCCATTTCCCAAACAACTGGATCAACTCTTATTGGCGTATTATCAATGTTGTAGTTCCCTGGGGTAAATAATTTCTGAGAGGATACAGTAATGCATTTTTTGGCATTTAGTTTCAGACCATAATTTTGACACCAGTTATTTATTTGGGACAAGCTTTCCAGCAGCATGGCTAAATCAGTGGGGATTCAATGACTGCTCCTAGTTTGCTGTCATGTGCACACTTAGTCAGCTTGAACTCTTTGGTATTGATTTTCACTTCAGAAATGTAGGTGCCAAACAGGAGAGGTTTCCAATACAGAACCCCGTGGGACTCGCATTTATATAACCATGTCATTAGGGCTGTTCATCGAACTCTCTTACATTGACACATATCCACTGAAGTACCACATCGAATGGCCACAAAAGCGATTTTTTTTCCCAAGGAAAAAAATCACTGGGCCAGCAATAAACAAAACAAACTGACAGACACAATCAGGTGGGGGGCTTCGCCCCCCATTCCCCTATTTAAATATACCAACTCTGAGATTGCGTTACAGGTGAGGAAAGGGCAAATTCCTGACAAAGGACAAGCATTTTTTTCCCTGGGAAAAAATGGCTTTTGTGGCCATTCAAAGTTGTGGTATTTCAGTGGATATGTGTCGAGGAAAGGGCGTTCAGTGAAACAGCCCTGTTGACATGGTAATATAGACCTATGGGACTCCACTGGTGACTGGTCTCTTTGTGGAGGTAACTTCCCCTATTTTGATTATCTGCATCCAATCTGTGAACAGTTGGCAATCCAGTGGGTAACACAGAAGTTTATTCCCAGTTTATTTAGCTTTTCTACTATATCTGACTGGGGATTTGTGTCAAAAGCTTTGGCCAGGTTAAGGTATGCAGTGTGTACCATTTTTCCTTCATCCATTGCTTTGGTGACCTTTTTAAAAATATCCACCAGGCTGAGTAAGCATGACCTGCCCTTGACAAATCTAATTCCATGGCTTTGCATACGAGGTTGGTCAGACTTATTTGTATATAATTGCCTGGGTATATGGAAGGTCCTCCCTCATGCTGTATAATGACTGTAGCTGTTCTCCATTCACTTGGTACAAAACCTGTATGAAGGCCGAGATTGAACAGTGCTAGTGATGTGGCTAAATTGTGCTTCATGCTATTTAAGATGCATCCCGAGGTATTGTCAGGATCCATTGACACAGATTTTCAGCTTTTAATAGCACTTTTAGGACTTGGTTTTGTGTAATAACTGGAGGTGAGTCAGTTTTAGGTGTATTTTGAGGGACAGACAGAGAGGAGAGAGGGGTAAAGTTAGAGGTAAATTTATCAGCTAGTATGTTAGCTTGTATCATCAGCCTCAGTGTAGGCAACATCATTTACAATCAGCTTAGTGCATTACTGCAGTGTGCTTTTCAGATTATGAACATAGCTAAAACATGCTTTCTGATTGTCTTTGGCTCAGGTAGCTGTTTTAGTCTCAGACTTGGCTTTGGTGAATTTTATTAAGCTCTTGAGATATTTGTTTATTTCAGTGACAAGGGCTCTAACATTCGAGGAGTTACTCTTCTTACTTTTGGTCAAAATTATTTTCCTTTTATTATAAAGTTTGTTGATGTTATTGTTCCCCAGTGTAGCTGTTTTCTGGGGTTTGCCCTGCACTTGTTCCTACTCGGTGCGACTGCATCTCTGCAGCTGTTTACATGCTGGTATACTGTGGTGGTGTGCATTTCTGCATATTTAGTGGAGTTAACTTGGTTTGGTGAGGATTTGAAGCTTGACAGTTTTTCAATTATGAGTAGGTATTTTGTCTTAAAGAAATTTCTAAAGTTATCTTGGATGGAAGGGACCTCTGGTTTCAGTTTTATTTTGCCTTGGATACATAGTCTGAGAGCTCCATCATGTCTCTCTTCATATAATCTGGGGAAGTACATCTGAAGTCATTGACACGTGCATGAACTATGACAGATTTGTACTGGTATTTGTTGTTCAAGGACTTGAGTGTGTACATGATCTGACATATCCTGGCACCAGACAAGCAGCGAACAGTGACTCTTTCCTTGCTCAGCCTGGTAAGAGGCTTATCTGAATGTCTCACAATCGAGTCACCTATAATAAGAATGTTTGGTTAGGGTGATGCCTACCTTACGGGCTCAGCATCTGTGACTCTTGACTCCTTGTGCTATTTGAGGAAGTAGGCTTAATATACTGAGTGATTTGTGCCTGTGTTGTGTTTTGGAGGTATTGGAAGTTTAGGCAAGATAATCTTTAGAACCTCAGCATATAATGGATTATATGTATTATGATGGCCTTGGAGACATGTGATGTGTAATATACTGCTGACAGTTTTGATGTCTTGAGTTTACTGTGTGTGAGATTTTATGCTTCCAAGGATGGTCTGTATGTACATCTCTCACACACAGTATTATGCTGTTTGAGTAACAGTGATCATCGGAAAGTATGGGACAATTCTTACACTGTCTTTAAGATACCTATCTCAATCAAGCTGGCTTGAAAAGTTGTGGGAAAAGTTGGTCCATGATACCAACAGGAATGACTCTGGGAGCAGGGGTAACTATAACTGCTTGGAATTCTAGACCATATAATAATATGTAATATTATAACACTGTAGTAATAATATAATAATATGCATATAATATGTGCTCATAACCGAGCATAGGTGATGATTTTTGTTTGAGACAATTTATGCATAGAAGGTGGATGGGGGAATTTGATCAGGATCTCCTGTTGGTCATTCTTATAAGTTATCACAAGTGACTCAGGTTCCTCTGTATTACAGTCCTGCAAAGCTGAACCAGTCGATGGTATAAGATTTTCAGTAAGGATATTTTTCAAAGTCCTGCACCTGACCCACTGAAGAGCAGTGAGTGGCCTGAGGAAAACTCCATGCCAAAATGGAAGAGATGTGGTGAAGCCATGAGAATGGCTCTTCTGTCAATTTAGGGATGACCACTTCTAGCTAAAATACCAAGTTGAGAGTATGACCTTTATTTTTAGGTAGCAGAGGTAATGAATTGAACAAAATTTACACCTCTGATTGTTTGAGAAATATTTTAATAAAAGTTCTTGATTCATCATCAACCCTAATGTTGAAATTGCTTCATATTAAGCATTTAGGGCTTGCCAGCACTGAATCAGTGAGGAAATTAGAAAACTCCTCACATCCTTTGTAGGATGATACCTGAAGAGAAATCTGTAGTTTGTTCCTTCAGTTCATTGTAAGAATTTCCTCCATTGCTATAAAATTGTCCATAAACTTTTGTGTTTATGGTCTAAGGACCGATTCTCGTATTAAGTTAAATGAGATGATGAGGATGATTAGATCCAACATAGCAAACAACTCCCCCAGTCTTATATGGCTTAGGGTATTATGTAACTGGCAAGCCTGGTGACATAGCCACTATTAAGTTGGGGCTAAATTTAAAATCCTGCTAGATCTTCATAGTAAATATAAGGTCACCATGATACTACACATCTGAGATTATTCTTGACTTACTTTTACCTCATCTCTATACGGAGTCAAAGGAGTGCAAGTGCCACTAATATAGGCTTGTAATAGACTGCAGACTTATTAAATATATCATCAGCACAGGGAGTATCCCTGAAATCATAAAATAATAGTGCTTTGTTAGGTCCCCCGAGATCCAAAAGAGCTTCATGGATGGTCTTGCCCTGTGCTTCTCAGTAAACTGTGCCTGTTACACTTGTATAATCTCAAAGCTGCAATCCAGTGAAAAATAAACAGAACCTTTCATAGAACAGATGAATAAGGAAATACAGGTAGAGTAGTGTAAGATTAAGCACACATGATCACTTGAACAATGATGCAGCAAAACGCCTCAAATTCAAATGACAGTCGATGCTTTTAGGCAAAACATTTGCTAGATAACAAAGCCTGTAAGGCAGATCAGCATAAGGCAACACCTTTTAGGGAACAGATATGGCTGATTTAAAAAGACAGACCCCAGTATTAACTGCAAACAGCAATCCATGTAGGTGCTTTTCAGACTGTTTTCCAGATTATAATGTTGGAACTGGAAGTAAGTGGAAATAAACTGTAGTATCACCTACTGTTAATCTTCTGCAGAAGAAGTAAATTCCAGCAAGGAATGTTACCAAAAATGAGAAATCAGACTTAAGCAGGATACGTAACATTGATCCCTGGGTGAAGAAAAGACTGTGGTCCCCAATGCAAATCCACCAAAAATGATAATCCATCCACAGGAATTATTTAGAGGGACTGACAAATATTAAACTATTTCAAAATAGGGGGAATCCCACAGAACAAGTAGAGGAGCAACTGCAGAATGCTAAACAGAAAATAAGAAGTCACCTCAGTTAATATGAATGAGTTTAGAAAGATTGCTGTTAAGCAAATGTTTTTCGATAACTCTAGAACACAAAGAAAACATTTAGCACAATGACTCGGACAGCAGAAAGTAGAAAGGGCTGTTGCCAAGCTTAGGGAGCCTATAACAAGGAAGATTCCCAGAGATCCTGTAGAAGTATTAGAAATATTTTGGAAATAGTATGAAAGTCTGTATAAAGCAGAGAAATATGGAAATGAAGAAAAGACACAAATGGAAATGTTTATGGAATAATTAAATATGTCAAGGTTAGAGGTAGATGAGGCTTATCTACTGACAGAATAGGAGGAGATGAGATAAAAATGTTGATGTATAACCAACCTATAGGAAAGTCCCCAGGAATAGATGGTATTCCTGTGGAAGTTTAGAAGATAAGAGGGAAAAAAACTGATAAAGATTTGGAATGTTTTGTTTAACTGTATTTTAAGAAGAGAAGTACAAACATCCTAGAACAAAGTGGTGGTAGCTGTAATATCTAAAGAGGGTATAGATCCATCAGATCCAGCTTTATACAGGCCCATTTCAATACTAAACAATGAGTATGAAGAGTTTATGTCTCTAATGGCTAAAAGAATGGCAAAAGTGATGACAAAATCAATAGATAGTTATCAGTTTGGTTTTGTGGAGGGGAGGCAAACATTTAACAACATTAAAAGAACATTGATTATCCAGAGGGCAGCAGAATGTAAGAACCCATAAAGTTAAAATCGCTGGAGCAATGTCAGACTCAAAGCCAGTCACAAGTGGTGTCCCACAGGGATCTGTCCTGGGACCCCTCTTGTTCGGCATTTATTTCTCAGATGTTAAAGCAAACATGGGAGGGCTGTGGCTGACAAAGTTCGCAGATGACTGCAAACTAGGCGCCATAGTCGATACACCAGCAGATACACACATCCTACAAAAAGGCCTCACTGAAACGGACAACTGGTGCCGTAGTCACGGCCTTAAACTAAATGCCAAAAAATGTATAGTCATCCCTTTTGGAAAAAACAAAGTACCCACAAATTATCACATAGACAGCAACCCACTGAGTATGGAAAAAGTAATCAGAGACCTAGGGACCCAAGTAGACAGCGACCTCTCATTTGACACCCACGTTGCCAAAGTGGTTAGAAAAATATTCTACCTTGCACACCTCATCATAAAGGGTTTCACATCCAGATCCAAGGATGTCATTGTACCCCTATATTCCTCCCTCATCAGACCCATGAATGAGTACAATGCCCCATTTGGTATGTACCTCACCCGGCACTTGCAACAGCTGGAGAGACCACAAAAGTACCTCACCAAAAGGATCAAGGGTCTCCAACATATGTCTTATTCTGCCAGACTAAAGAAACTTCAGCTCTATTCAGTAGCATACTGCCTGCTCAGAGGTGATCTCTGCCTGACGTACAAGGCCATGTCCAATCAGGATCTGATGGACATGCTCCACCTCAAAAAATCCAAATCCATCAGGACCACGAGAGCTAAAGACTTAAACCTCGGCACAAGTATGAATAGGACATGCTGGAGGGATAGATTCATAACCCAGAGGCTTCCCATGCTTTGGAACAGGATCCCAGTTCATATTAGGCAGAGCCCCTCACTGACTCTCTTCAAGAGAAATCTTGATGAGTGGATGGGAGATCGTAAGTTTACCCCAGGGGTCACATCTGTGTCATTGCTAGACAGGGGCACAGTAAACTAATTCTATTATATAAGGGGACCTTCACTGTATCACTACTAGACAGAGGCACAGTATTCTAGATTTATTCTGTACATTTTTGTACCATTTCATGGGGTGGCAAAAGCCACATCACTATGGCTAGGCTTACAAATGCCCCAGGGCAGATAGCCTAGTACTATACTATGAAACTATGAAATACCAGTGTTGTTGGTGGTTATTGATGCAGAGAAAGCATTTGATAGAGTAAGCTGGGACTTTATGAGCAGGGCAATGGAAGCATTTGCATTCCCTGATAAAATTATAAGGTTGATTAGGAGGAAATATGCAGGATCAGAGCCAAAAATGAATGTGGGTGGCGTTCTCTCTGATAATTTCTGTTTGAGCAGAGGAACCAGGCAGGTGTGTCCTCTATCCCATTTGTTATTTGCATTATATTTAGAACCATTGGCAAAGAAAATAAAGGATCTAGAAATCCGAGGATATAATCGTATGGTAGTCAAAAAAAGCTGGCACTGTTTGCAGACGATATTATTTTATACCTGACAAAGTCAGAAAGGGACATTACAGTGTAGTGGGACATTCTGATACAGTTTCAGATCTTTTCATGATACAAAATTAATGAAGCTAAAACAAAGGCAATAGCAGTAAATTATGTACCCACATACAAATTGATTTAGTAATATCCATATTTATGGGGGCATGATAAAATAAAGTATTTTGGAGTATGGATTAAAAATAATTCCAGTGTGTCAGTTAAGTATATGTGGGAAGAAACTAAACATAAGATAATACAAAAACTGAGAAAATGGAAGCTCTGTTATATGAATATCGATAGTAAGATACAATCAGTTAGTGTTTTTAGTCTCTTTAGTCTTATACACAGGTCAGACATATTTTTTTATCAATCAGAGGAGAAGTTGTGGGTAGCAGTTAATAACGAGCTGAAGAATTTCATCTGGGAGGAGAAGACAGCAACAGTCAAGTGGAATAAGATGATTCTTCCAGTAGAACAAGGCAGGTTGGGATTACCCGATTTGAAGGGGTAATTCAGAACAACACAGTTAAGGCTCATATACGTAGCACAAGCAGAAAATCCTGCCTTCTTTTAAACCTCTTTCTTCCTCTGCATGTATTGTTCCCATAATTCCCATTTTTTCCTTTGTAATTTGCTCCTACCTGTTTCTAAAGATCCCAATTCCAGTTGTTTGATCTCTGTAACTATATTTGCTGCTACTAGTGAAGTTGGATTAGACGTTGATTTCCATTTTCTAGTAATTGCTTTTTTGGCAGCCACAATAATTAGACTCAGAAAGGCATTACTATGTCTAGGCAATTCCGATTTTGTATCATAGCTCAAAAAAATAATTTCCTTAGTTAAAACAATTTGCTCACCCAGTATCTCTGACAAAGCAGTCTGCATGGAATCTTTAAAGTCTGCCAGTTCATTACACTACCAGAAAATATGCGCCCAGTTTTATTTATTTATTTATTTATTTATTTAACATTTGTTTACCAGGAAATTCCGACTGGGACAGAGACCATTTTCAGCAGAGGCCCAGGGAGAAATGCTCCAGATGCATGTTTTACCGCTTTCTTCCCCATCACACCTCCAAAATTTGCTGTCTACTTGAGGAAAATTCTCGAGTTTAGTTGGGGTATACAAATACCAATGCAAGTAAATATTTCCAAAGCAAAGATTCTAAATCTTCTAGAATTTGTTGCATATCTGGGAGACATATATGTATCCCCCCATTGTTTCTTTTTTCTAACCTCCTCTGATTGATTTTTATATTTATCATGTAATAGGTTCATAGTGGTTCATAGGTTCATACTAGGCTATCTGCCCTAGGGCATTTATAAGCCTAGCCAGAGTGTGTTTGGCTTTTGCCACCCATTTTAAATTAATTTTGCTATGCCCTTTTTCGAGGTTAGTATACTGTGCCTCTGTCTAACAGTGACACAGAAGTGATACCGGGGTAAACCTACGATCTCCCATCCACTCATCAAGATTCCTCTTGAAGAGAGTCAATGAGGGACTTCGCCTAACCTGGACTGGGATTTTATTCCAGAGTGAAGGGAGCTTCTGGGTTATGAATCTGTCCCTCCAGCATGTCCTATTTATTTCAGTGCTGAGGTTCATGTCTCTCGAGCACGTAGCTCGATGGGATTTGGATTTTCTGAGGTGCAGCATGTCCATTAATTCCGGGTTGGACATGGCTTTATACGTCAGGCACAGATCGCCTCTGAGCAGGCGGTATGCCACTGAGTAGAGCTGGAGTTTCTTTAACCGGGCAGCATATGGCATCTGTTTGAGCCCTTTGATCCTCTTGGTGAGGTAATTTTGGAGTCTTTCCAGTTGCTGCAGGTGTCTGGTAACGTACATCCCAAAAGGGGCATTGTACTCAATTATGGGCCTGATGAGGGATGAGTAAAGAGGCACGATGACCTCCCCTGATCTAGATGTGAATCCCTTCATGATTAGGTGGGTTATATAAAATGTTTTTCTAACCACTTTGGCCACGTGGTTGTCAAATGAGAGATTGCTATCAACTTGGGTCCCCAGTTCCCTAATTACTTCTTCTATACTTAATGGATTGCCACATATGTGGTAATTTGTGGGCACTTTGTTTTTGCCAAAGGGGATGACTATACACTTTTTGGCGTTTAGCCTGAGGCCATGGCTCTGGCACCAGTTGCCTGTTTCTATGAGGCCCTTTTGGAGGATGCTTGTGTCGGCTGGAGAGTCTATTACAGTGCCCAGTTTGCAGTCATCTGCGAACTTGGTCAGCCACAGTCCTTCCGTATTGGCTTGTACCTCCGAGAAATATATACCGAACAGGAGAGGTCCCAGGACTGAGCCTTGTGGGACGCCACTTGTAACTCGTTTGGAGTCTGACATGGCTCCAGCAATTCTAACCATGTGGGTTCTCTCCTTGAGACAGTTTGCAACCCATCTAGTGACATAGGGGTTTATATTTAAGCTGGTGAGCTTATCTATAATGCCAGAGTGGCGTATTGTATCGAAGGCTTTTGCGAGGTCCAGGTAGGCTGTGTGGACCACCTTCCCCTCGTCAATGGCTTTGGTGACTGTTTCAAAGAAATTGACCAGGTTTAAGAGGCAGGATCTGCCCTTAACAAAGCCAAACTGTGTAGGATCCAGTGTCTGTAGGTCCCCAATATCTTTATTTATGAGGTCCATGATGATCCTTTCTATAGCTTTGCAGACCAAGCTAGTCAGGCTTATGGGGCGATAGTTTCCAGGATCCGTTGAGGCACCACCTTTGTGGAGTGGGACCACTGTTGCTGTACGCCACTCTTTGAGTACATATCCTGTAGTAAGGCTGAGATTGAACAGTAGTTTTAGGATTGGGTTTAGCTCTTCTTGGAGTTCATGTAGGACGCAGCCCGGGACACCATCTGGCCCCATTGATGCTGTGTTTTTTGCTTTGGAGAGGGCAGCTCTTAATTGAGCATCTGAGATGTCAGGGGGGCAGCACTCTGCTGGGATAGATATTTGCCCTTTTGGTGGGAAGGGGGTGGAGAAGTTTGCACTGAACCTGTCAGCTAGGATGTTGGCAATGTCTGTGGGTTCGGTATATTTTTTGTCATTTTGGACCAATTCTGAGCATATCTGGGAATTCCCACCCAGGTTCCTAACATAACTAAAGAAAGCCTTGTGATTATCCTTAGTGTCCTGTGCAATTTTTTTTCTCGAAGCTGGCCTTAGACGATTTTATGAGTGCCCGTAGTTTTTTGCTAATACTGATCAGAGATGCCTTCCCTTGTTGGGATTTTGCTCTATCATGTAGTAGCTTCCTCCTTCTATTGTATAGTTTGTTTATGGCTGGGGTCCACCAGACAGGATGTCTGCCTTTGAAGGATTGGGTCTTGGTTTTATTTGGGATTGCATGATCCATGCATTCCTGAAGGTGTTCATAGAATGCGTTTATAAAGGATTCTGCGGTCTGGGCCGTATTTTCCACAGGCCCAGGGGCTTTGAAGGATTCCACCTCAGTTTTGAGGAGTGTGAAATTTGCTTTAGAGAAGTTTTTCACTGTGGGTTTTCTGGGCAGGGTGTGTGGTCGGGATGTGAATATCCAGTGAGATTAGTTTATGGTCTGATCTTACCAGTGAGGGATACACTTCTGGTCTGGAGCATAGAGTCCCCATGTTGGTGATGATCAGGTCCAGTATGTTTTCCCCTCTTGTGGGAGTGGTAACAAGTTGTTCCATAGCATTTGAGTTTATAAATTCTAGGAACCTTTGGGCTAGGGTGTTGGTGCTAGAGTAATGCTCCCAGTCTATGTTTGGGTAGTTGAAGTTGCCCAGTATAATGGTGTTTGGAGAGACCTTCATATTTTCCAGTGTTCTCAGGAAGGCTGAGTGGGGTTCCTGGGTTTGGGAGGGTGGTCTGTAGCAGGCTATAAACTGGAAGGCAATTTTACCCACTGTTAGTTGCACATGGATAGTCTCTGATGCTTCGTGCTGTGCCACCAACCTGGAGGTGTGGGTATCTTTGACGAATATTGATACTCCCCCTCTTTTTGTGGTTCGGTCCAAGTTTTGGGGCCGAAAAGCATGGTATGAGGTATAACCTGGTAGTGCTGGGGTGCTCTCGGGAGCCTTGAACCAGATTTCTGTTACTGCATAGATATCGATGTTCTCCATGCTAAGGAGAGTTTTGAGTGCATGCATCTTGAGGTTTAGACTTCTGGCGTTGAATAGCATTACTCTTAGTTTCTTATCCCTTGTGATACCTATGGAGGTGGGTTTGTCTTTTGAGCCTTGCCTAAAAAAGGCACTATGGGGGTAGCAAGAGCCTTTGCCAATATCCGAAAGCCCAGGGGTGACAGGTGCAAGCCGTCCCTAGTGCAGCATCATGGCTTGTCGAGCATGTCATCCCAGGCTGACAGGCATTGGATCCCCTTTGAATGACACCAATACTTAAGCCAATTGTTGAAATTGATCATCTTGTCTTCATATTGTGGCATCATTCTTGGTGAGGGTAAGATGCTACTCAAGGTCAGGGTCATACCGGCCTGGGATACATGCTCAGAGAGCTCCTCTATGTCTCTTTTCATGTAGTCCAGGGAGGTACATCTCAGGTCATTCACACCAGCATGTACAATGACTGAGTCATATTTGTACTTGCCTTGGAGTGACCTGAGTGCTTGTCTTATGTGGCGGATCCTAGCGCCCGACAGGCAGCTCACCATGACCTTCACCTTGTGCAGCCTGGTGAGCAGGATGTCGGTGTGCCTGGCGATAGAGTCACCTATTACAAGTGTATCAGGTGTGTTGTTTAGCCTTAAGGGCTGTGGCTGTTTGGCACACTGACTTTGTGAGCTATGTGTTGCACGTGTTTTGTTTTGGGGTAGCGGTTGCTTGGGTGTCTGCTTTGGAGGTCTCTGCTGCTTAGGCAGATTTTTATTTAGAGTCTCCGAGTATGTTTTTGTGTGTTTATGTGTTTGGTTTGCTGTCGTGGTAGGTCTATGTGAGACTGGAATTGTAGTGAGTGTGGTTTCCTTCTCCTCCCGACTGGTTATGCCAGTACTGAATTGAGAGAGCTTAGCCTCCAGTTTGGCTATATGGTTGCATCTCTCACATGTGTTGGAATTTGTTGGGAGGAGGAGAGGGTTGTCTGTGTACATGAGGCAGTTGTAAGATTGCCTCAAGATTCCCAGATTCACCAGCTGGACCGGAGAGGAGATTGACAACTGACCTTTGGACATGCTAGAATAGTATTGGGAATTCCTTTATAATTGAAAAAAGGGCCAATGGGGAACAAGGTACTCAAGGGGAGTTTGTGAGGGTGTAGTGCTTTTAATTTTTTAGTGCTGACTTATGTAATTGCTTTAGTGAGCAAGTGCCAGGTAACTTAAATGCAATGTGTTACAGGTAACTTAAATGCAAAAATGACAAACAGTAACTTTCTTTCAAGTGAAACAAGGAAATAAGTACAGTAAGCAATGCAGATATCACTAGGGATCCACAGAAGCGCTGAAAAGCCGCGTTTTAGCTGGAATTAGCATTTCAGGGAAATAAGCAAATAAACAACAAGCATACAAATAAAGCTAGATTCAGCAGGCCTGGATCTAGTCTATGCTACAGCAAACAAAGTGTACCAATTTCAGTAAGAAACAGTTCATATATGCAGGCACTCTAAGCCTTTAACCAGAAATTCCCAGCTCAGAAGGGCAGAGTCCAGCCTCTCCTCCCACAACAGTGCAGACCACGAACCTTCTTAATGTAAAATAACTGGCCTGAAGCCCAAGTGCTTAAACCAGAACTAATACACTTTTAGAATAACAGACACTGAGCCCTCAATCAGCAGTTCCCAACTTAGAAGGATGTAAGCTACCTGTCCTGCCACCACAGTGCAGGCCACAAACCTTCCTAATGTAAAACAACTGGTCTGAAGCCCAAGTGCTTAATCCAAAAGACTTAGAATGATAGCTACACTTTAATCAAGTTACTACCAAGCAGTAATAAATAAAATTGAATACTTTAAAGAATGCCTGGATTAGTGCTCAAGTTATACAAACAAAGCTAGATTCAGCAGGCCTGGATCTAGTCTATGCTACAGCAAACAAGGTGTACCAATTTCAGTAAGAAGCAGTTCAAATATGCAGGCACTATAAGCCTTTAACCAGAAATTCCCAGCTCAGAAGGGCAGAGTCCAGCCTCTCCTCCCACAAGAGTGCAGACCATGAACCCTCTTAATGTAAAATAACTGGCCTGAAGCCCAAGTGCTTAAACCAGAATTAATACACTTTTAGAATAACAGACACTGAGCCCTCAATCAGCAGTTCCCAACTTAGAAGGATGTAAGCTACCTGTTCTGCCACCACAGTGCAGACTACAAACCTTCTTAATGTAAAACAACTGGTCTGAAGCCCAAGTGCTTAAACTAAAAGGCTTAGAATGAGTTACACCAAGCAGTAATAAATACAATTGAGTACTTTTAAGATGACGCAAAAGCAAAATAAAGTAGGAAGAAACACAAATACAGTAAAAGCAGATAATTTTTTTTTTTTTAAGTGGAAAGAGAGAAAGGAAAGAGAGAAAAGAGTAGCAGAAACTAAGCTGATTGGCCTTCTCAAATGTTCTCCCTGTATTGAGTAGAATGAGGTAATGACACTAGACTGGGAGGAGGGTCCCAGATCAAATTTACACTAAGGGTGGACAACTGCAAAGCCACCAACTATAAAAACGCTATACCAACAGGAAGGGAGGGTGGGAAACAAACTGCAGAAATGTTTCTCACAGCTGAGAAGCAGCAGTGAGCCTTTAAATAAAAGTTTTAAACAGCTAAAGGAGCCTCTAGAAAAAAGAGTTTAACTGCAACAAGTTGTCAGAAATAAACAACCCAACAGATGCTTAACAAAAGTGGACAATTTCCAGTTAATACCTCATACACAGTGAAACTAGCTAGAAAAATACACAGTACACAAAGTGCTATAAATAACAAAGAAATAAAGAACAATTATTATAAATAAATAATTATTGATATGCACTACTAATTATTCCTTTTTTAATGGTAGCTTCTGTTCTAGCTTCTGCTAAAAACTCTACCAGTGCTGGTCTTTCGTTTAGGACCCCCCTATTTCTTTCTCTTTGCCTATACTCTGATATCAATCCCTGATAGGGAAGGCAATCTCTGACTTGCAGTCCAAATAAATTCTTGGTATCTTCCCATTCTGTCATCTTTCCCTCTGTAGTTATTTGCTCCCAATACCTTGGTTCCTTTGACAGTTTTCTCCAATAAATTCCATCCCACATTTTGCCTATTGTCTATATCCATAATTGCAGTCATCCCTATCGGCAAAATCTCCTTTCTCCAATCCCATATGGACTTAGTTCTTAGAATATTTGTGCTACTTTATGGATAAAGTATTTTGTATGATTATTGTTATTCTCCTTAAAGGCCTGCATCCAAAATTCCAGTCTCTCCTTGTTTCTTGAGCTTCCCCTCTGTTTCACCATCATCCCTTTCCACTTTGAAATATATGTTTCTACTCATGCTGTGTATAGAAGTCTGAACTCTGTAGCTCTGAAATACTCATTCAAATTGGGTAAACCCAATCCACCCAGTTCTGCTGGAAGAATCAGCTTATCCCACTTGATTCTTGCCATCTTCCCCACCCAGATAAACTCCTTCAGTTCCTTATTAATTGCTATCTACAACTTCTCCCCTAGTTGTTAAAAATATGCCTGACCTGTGTATAAGCCGACTTCTTCTTTTGGCTTTTCCCGGTTAGAGGTCGCCACAGCGGATCACCTGTCTGCTCATGATTGGCAGTTGAGTTTTACAGTGTCGAGTTGCCAGCCCGGTGCCCAGCCTTCCACGGAAGGCACACACTCACACCTAGGGCCAATTTAGAGTGTCCAATCCACCTACAGCATGTCTTTGGGATGTGGGAGGAAACCGGAGCACCCAGAGGAAACCCACGCGACCACATGGAGGATATGCAGACTCTGCACAGAAGGCACCCCACCCGAGGATCGAACCAGAGAACCTCTTGCTGTGAGGTGACAATGCTAACCGCTGCACCACCTAAGGTGGCTTCAGAAACAGCTGTGAATCAGTCGATCAGCCCTCCTGTTTTCTTTCCAAATTTCTCCATTAAAGGAGAGTACATGCTTCAGTTTTTAGATGTGCATCGGCAACTTTGATTATATATGCACAGAATAAAAGATTTCAGAAAATCAGACACACTATATAGTTCCTTTTCCAAAGCCAAATTGGGAAAACCTGTCTCAAAGGTGACTTTAGCCAAGTGATTTACTAACTGCATTTCTTTTATGTACAGCAAACATAGACTGACACTTCTTAGACCTCCTAAGGCTCTTTCCACCAGATCTGTGGCCACATCCTCTGCCTTCTGGTCTAGAGCTTCTACAGCTGACATTTGCAGAACTGCTACTTGGTCTAATTCAAATACCTTTGTTGCTCACTACAAATCGGACACCTTATCTAGGACTAGGGCAGTGTTTGGCTCCACTGTGCTGTGGAATGTCCTTCCTTGAGGACCACCCTGGGTTTTCTCTAGCTGGAGACTGTGCCCTATCAGTTCAAGAAAGGATGAAAAAGACAACATCAGATATAACAGTTATATACTCACCATAACTGTGCATCTGTGTTGCCTGTTTTCTTCCTTCCTCAACCTCCTGCCCACCATCCCCCTTCCTTTTTCACAATTCTTTTCTAATTTCCAAGGCTTCTAGTTTGGCCTGAAGAGTAAATATCTGGCTTAGCTGATTGATGAGCTCCAGCTTTTTCCTCTTTGTTTTTTCTAGCTATATAGTTATTCCCTAAGGTATTATTTTATATTATTTCTATATCATAGTTGTTTATACACACACTATGGAGTGCCAGGAGAGCAAACTCAATCTGAAATAATGCTGTTGGTGAAGAGGATTATGGTTAAGGGGAGGAGTTGGAGCTATGGAGCCAAGTCTTTAGACATGGCCAGAGTTGGATCTGAGACCCATCAGCTGAGGAAGGATGAGAACAGACAGCACAGATGCAGAGCTATGGTGAGTACATAACTTATTTTCTTGTAATACCTGCATAAAATATTTTGTTTCTAAAATACTTATATATCATATACAACAACATAAACTAAGCCACCATTTCAGTACCATTTTCATTTTAGTGGCAGCAATAAAAAAATATAGATTTGGTCTTTGCCAAGAGGGTTTCCACCAAACAGCTTCACTTTGGTTTATAAAGATCTAGTATAAATTCATTAGTTATCAATCACTGCTCCAGTGAACTGAAGGACTAACATTAGGTGCTGTCTTTGGTGGTCCTATGATTGATGATCTCTACTAGTCACAATGTGCCATTTTTGTGTGAAGATCCCCTACCCAGAGGTAGACATGCCCCATGTCAGTGCATGCTTCAACATCACTCTTTGGCTGTATGGACCATCCTAACAAACATCTGAGCCTACTGTTCTCATCTACCTTTCACATAATTCTGTTTCAGTCTTAATGCTTAACAACAACAACAAAATGTTCCCCTTTTCACTTCTTAAATCTAAAGTCATTTAGTGTCCGTTTGGCTGCCAAATAAGCCACAATCTACTTAAACAATGTTTTCATGAATGATGAGCATAGTGTGGAAACACTGCCATAAGTGCTAACGTTTTAAACATGCCACTTAGCCCAGGGACCAGATCCATGCCTAATTTGTATATGTTATAAAGAGGATGACAGTAGTTGATAGCTTTTTAAGCAAGGATCAGAGGAAGAGTACCATGCATAGCAACAGGTCTGTGCCAGAGAACTGTGAGAAGGACTGAGATAGGGAGGGCTTGCCTTGATCAACCCTTCTTAGAGGCAAGTCCATCTCTAAAATGTTTTTTCAGGTTATTCAGCTTCTGTGATCACCCATATCAAGTGAGTAGTCAAGCCCAGTCCTGTCCTGCACTTCAGTATGTGATGAGAATGAGGAAAGGTACACTCTTACTCCCATGCTAGGGGTGCATTACAGGATATCAATACCATGTATCCCATATTTGAATTACTTGAGCATGTTCCCACAGTCTCATCTGAAGGAAGCCTTCAGAATCAATCAATCTTAGGTGGGGGATAATCAAAGTCAAGGAAGTTTTCTCCCACCGTCTCCTTCATAACCTGAGTTGGAGGAGTCTAACAAACACTCCCATGCTAGGATTTGCACTTTGGATCCTGTTTGAAGTTAGGTGGGAGCTTAAATCTCAGTTATGGGAAAACACCACTTAGGGAACATTACCTGATGCCAGCACTAGATCTGGTGCAGGCCACGTGTGCTGCTGCAGTGCCCTGTGGAGGCACACTGTCATGGGATCTCTGTCATACAACTTCCAGTGCATGCCTTTCTTAAATTCAATCATATGAGTGTACACAACAGTATTCCTGGTGCTGTTAAAATTGGGGGATCCCTTCCTCACAAGATCATTCTCTGAGTAAATGACCTATAGGCCATTGTCTCAGAGGTGGACAAAGGCAAAACTCCTTTCCTGTCAGCTACGTCATGGATAGCCACCATGTAAGCTGCACCTTAATGTGTATATGGGGGGGGGGGGGGAGTAACCTTATACAGTCCTGTTGGAGCTAATCATTAGAAATGCTATGACCCTAAGAAGGCACAGTCTGCCTTTGTATCCACCATCTCCATGAAGTAATATATCATAAGTCTGAATGTTCTCCAGTCCACAACCTACTTTTCTATCTTATTCCCATCCTTCTTTTTCAGTTGTACATTCCAAAAGTGTGCCCTATGCTTATGTGTTACTACAAAGTCAAATTTTCTCTTTTTCTTCTCTTTTCCACAGTGTGCAATCCAAATAATTCATAACTTTTTATATATTCCATGTCTTTCATTCCCCTTAATGTCATAGTAACTGTCCACCACATAACTTACCCGGTTTCATGTTTTTGTTCTAGTATATACCTTGGATCTAAACATAGAATTTAAGCAAATGTTTGCTTGAAAGTTTTCATCAAGTACCTACCTGCTGCCTATCCTTTCAGTGTATAGAAGAAAGCATAATCTTTTCCAAAAGAGAAGGTAGAAAAAGGAGGCAAGGAGCAGGTGAAAAGGAAGAAGTCAAAACTGAACATGGAATGATCGAAGGACAGTACTGTAAAAAAAAAGAAGAGAAATATATATGTTGACTACATGGCTCAAGATGTAGATGTACAAAGTTGGATGAGAACTGTATGCTTGCAAGTTTAATATGCAATGAAACCAGTGGGATTAATAAGACTTATGGTGATGAAGATCATTCCTTTGTAACGATTGACAGAGCAGATATTACTGTATTAGAAGCTGAAGATTCTTCAGATCTGGTCAGAAAAGATTTTCTTGTAATTGGAGATTCAGTTATTAGAGGAACTGATACATTTGCAGAGAAGATAATGAACATCGAATAGTGTTATGCTTGCAAGGAGCAAAAACAGAAGATGTGAGATGAGCCTTGGAATGCCTTAATGTAAAGACATATAGATTTGTTTTTATACATGTCGGGACAAATTATCTCATCCACAAGGACTCTGACTGTTTGCAGGGAACTTACAGCCCTCTTAGATAGTATAGCTTGTACTGGTGTTAGGATGTATTTTTTTACAAATAACATATAGAAAGGATAGTCAGGTCATTGTGAATGAAAAGATTTTTGGGGGTAAATACTTAAAAAAAATGGAAATGTGTAGAGCATCCAAGCCTAGTACTGGGCGCACATGTTCAGACAGGATGGTGTGCATTTGTCAAGATCAGGGAAGAGAATTTTTGCAGCAGATATTTTGAAACATTTGACAAATACTAGGCAGAATTTTTGTCAGGTCAAAAATTTAACACTTCACAGATAGCAACATTTGTTCGTCTCTGATGGTTATTAATGCTAGGAGCATTAATAATAAAGTTTTTTTTCTTGGAAAATTTGCTACGTTACCACAAGATTGATGATGTTGTTATTTGTGAAACATGGTTAAAGAACAATGACTGGAAACCAGTTCTGTCAGGGTATAAATGGTTTTACCATAACTAACATTCTAAGAAAAAAGCAGATGGAGATGCTAAGATAGGGATTAGAGATAGTTGTGAAACCTGTGATTATTACAAGTTCATTGATAACAGCAATACTATAGACTGTGTAACTCTGGCAGTAAAGACAACCCTGGAACATATAATACTTGTTGGAGTGTATAGACCACCAAAGTCAAGTGCCGATGACCCAGAGGAATTCATGCATTTCATGCATGAAATACAGGATCAAATAATAATATTAGCTGGGGACTTAAATTTACCAGAAACAGACTGGAATAATATTGATTCAACTACATTAGTAAGGAAATTATTCACAACATATGTTCAGGAACAACAATTGTTTCATATTGTAAAAAAAAAAAAAAAAAACTACTACCAGGGAATAGAACATACTAGACATTGTTTGTGTTCCTAAAGGAAATTACTGTTACTTTAAGTCAAGTTTTACCGCTGTTAATGTGCAATGATTATGGGGTTATAAAGGTTAATTTGTTGCTAGATAATTCTGCCAAACTTGAATCTAAACCAATGCACAGAAGATTAGTTACAGATTATATGGAAGCAAAACAGTTGCTATGTAAAACTAACTGGAGTGATATGTTCCTCGGAAAAACTGCAGATAGAATGTGGAAAGTTTTGAAAGAGAAATTCTTTGAGTGCAAAAAAAAAAAAGTTTGACATTAGGATCTAGGCATACAACATCAGGGGGATTTATTTCCATAAGAAAAAGATACCCGATTATGGTGAGGGACAAAAAATATAAGAAATGGAAGAGAGGTCGAACTACAACTTTGAAAACTAACAAGGTGGCCAAACAAATTAAGCATAGTATAAGACAAGATTAAGAAAAAATTGAAGAACATTTATATAAATATGCTGAGCATAACAGGAAACCTTTTTATAGATACATAAGATGTAGGAGTAAAGACATACAAATTGATAAACTGTGTGTAGATTCTAAAATGTATTCTCAGACACGAGATTATAATATATTAACAAAGTCTTATGCAAAACAATGTGGCTGCACAAAGGTGGTGACAAGTCATCTTAGTGAAATCCAGGTAACCTTAGATACTGAATCAAATTAGACTGTATTTAAAAAGAACTGGGCAAACTGGATCCAAACAAAGCAAAGGGAGAAGACGGAATTAATAATAATGACCTGAGAACACTTCAGCAAGAACTTACAGTACCATTATATCTATTATTTCCTAGGTCATATCAATATGGGAAGATTCCACAAGATTGGAGACATGTGCTTATTAAACCTGTCTTTAAGGGAAAGGAGGGAGTAGGAGAAACCCCGAGTCATATAGACCCTTGAGTCTACTTTTGTGTTGTGGAAAATAATGGAGAAGGTAATTATTGGATAAGTTATTGTCAGAATCAGATAGGTTGGGACTAGAAACCATATATCAGCATGTATATGTTGAAAATAGATCTATTAAAACCTGTAACATGATGTTCTATAACAATATAATAACAGCTATGAATGAAAAAAATGTGCTGTGATGTAATTTATATAGATTTAACTTCAGCATTTGATAGGGTCATACTCAAAATAACTGATCAGTAAAATAGAACAACTAGGTATCAATGTAGCCTTGATAAGATTTATTTATATATTTATTTTACATTTGTTTACTGGGAGAGTCCAACTGGGCAAAGTCCTTTCTCAGTGAAGGCCCGGGGGAAAAAGCTCCAAATACAGTGGATATAAAAAGTTTACACACCCCTGTTAAAATGCCAGGTTTTTATGATATAAAAAATGAGACCACAATAAATCATTTCATAACTTTTCCCACCTTTAATGTGACCTATAACCCGTACAATTCAATTGAAAAATAAACAAATTTGTTGGGGGAAAAATATAAAAAAAAAAGCGTACAATAGACTGGTTGGGTAAATGTGCACACCCTTAAACTAATACTTAGTTGTGTGTGCACACCCTTAAACTAATACTTTGTTGAAGCACCTTTTGATTTAATTACAGCATTCAGTCTTCTAGGGTGCACACCTGCCATCAATTAGACTTTGATTAACCCCAAATAAAGTTCAGCTGTCCTAGTAGGATTTTCCTGACATTTACTCAGTTGTCTGCTACAGCAAAAGCCATGGTTCGCAGAGAGTTCACAAAGCATTAAAGGGATCTCATTTTTGAAAGGTATCAGTCAGGAGAAGGGTACAAAAAAGTTTCCACAGCATTGGATATACCATGGAACACAGTGACTATAGTCATCAAAAAGTGGAGAAAATCTGGGACAACAGTGACATTGCAAAGAACTAGAATTCCCTCCAAAATTGATGAAAAGATAAGGCAAAAACTGGTCAGGGAGGCTGCCAAGAGACCTACAGCAACACTGAAGGAGCTGCAGGAATTTCTGGCAAGTGCTGGTTGTGTACTGCATGTGATAACAATCTCCAGTATTCTCCATATGTCTGGACTATGGGGTAGGGTTGCAAGACAGAAGCCTTTACTTACACAGAAAAACATCTAGGCCCAGCTAAAATTTGCAAAACAATACAGCGAGTCTCCCAAAAGCATGTGGGAAAATGTGTTATTGTCTGATGAGACCAAGACTGAACCTTTTCACCACAATTCCAAAAGGTAGGTTTGGTGCAAAAACAACACTCCGCATCACCAAAAGAACACCATCATCATGGTGAAGCATGGTGGTGGCAGTATCACGCTTTGGGGTTGCTTTTCTTCAGCTTGACCTGGGTTTTTAGTCATGATGGAGAGAATTATGAACAGTTCCAAATACCAGTCACTTTTGGCCCAAAACCTTCAGGCGTCTGCTAGAAAGATGAAGATTTACATGACACTGACCCCAAGCATACATCCAAATCAACAAAAGAATGGCTTCACCAGAAGATAATTAAAGTTTTGGAATGGCCCAGACAGAGCCCAGACCTAAATTCAATAGAAAATCTGTGGGGTGACTTGAAGAGGGCTGTGCACAAGAGATGCCCTTACAATCTGACAGATTTGGAGCACTTTTGCAAGGAAGAGTGGGCAAATATTGCCAAGTCAAGATGTGCCATGCTGATAGACTCCTACCCAAGAAGACTGAATGCTGTAATTAATTAAAAAGGTGCTTCAACAAAGTATTAGTTTAAGGGTGTGCACACACAACAAAGTATTAGTTTAAGAGTGTGCACACTTATGCAGTCAGCATATTGTATATTTTTTATATTTTTTCCCCCTAACAGATTTGTTTGTTTTTCTATTGAATTGTACAGGTTATAGGTCACATTAAAGTGAGGAAATTTTTGAAATGATTTGTTGTGGTCTCATTTTTTTATATCACAAAAACCTGGCATTTTAACAGATGTGGAAACTTTTTATATCCACTATATACAAAGAGATGTACATTGATACTTAGTCAAACATGCAAAGTGTTAATTATACCATAACAAGAATAAAACACATTTATACATTTACTAATCAATACAGTACATACTGTATGTTAAGGTAATTACTAGCAGGTGTGTCCTTTCCCAGAGAGGGACAACGAAAAGGACTCCAGTTACCAACATAGCGAGTAGAAACTTTTGATCAAGCAACATGCATGAGTGTTTATGCTGTTTGTACTGAGAGAGAGCACATAATAGGAAGACAAGAAAAGTTAAAAACATCTGGAATCATTTACTTTGTTGATCTTGTGAGGAAGAATTAGTGTGGTGTCCTAAAAAATACTGAAAAGGAAAAGTGTAAAGGTACTATGGAATGTAGTGGGAAGTAAAAGATGCAAGATGGGAAGAGAGAGAGTGGGGGTGGAGGAAAATCTTTGAAGTTATTTAAGTTAGACCACGATCATACCCTTATACTTAAGAAACTGAAACCTACCACACTCTCAGCAGACCTACTACCTGCAGAGTATCTCCAAAAAGCAGCTAATGAAATAGCATACCCCATCTCAGTTTTAATCAATAGAACTATCAACAAAGCTTATATCCCCTCCATCTGGAAAATCTACCACATTATTCCACTACATAAAGGGGGTAATTCCACTGAACTTTCAAATTATAGGCCCATAGTCATCCTGACTCCCTTGGCTAAAATAATGGAAAAATTTATCCACTAGCAATTTCTTGCCTATCTGAATCAAAACTCTCTCCTAGCTACCTCCCAGCATGGATTTAGACCTTGCCATAGTACAACCTCAGTCCTTCTCTCCTTCTCTCACACAATAAATCTAAACTGTAATAACAACAAGCACTCCTCAGCCCTCTTCCTAGACCTATCTAAGGCATTTGACATGGTAAACCATCACCTACTCCTAGACACATTAAAGTCACTCTCCATAGATAACCAAGCAATCGACTTGTTTCATTCTTACCTAAGTGACAGACAGCAAGCTGTACGATGGAAGGATAACTTATCGTCCCTTTTACCAGTCACCCTTGGAGTCCCACAGGGATCTATACTAGGTCCCCTCCTATTCTCCTTATTCATTAATGACTTATATAAAGTCATCCCAGAAGCAACTTGTATCCAGTACGCAGACGACTCCACCCTAATCTGCTCTGCCACCTCCCCCACAGACCTACAATCCCTGACCCAAATCACTTTTAACAAGGTAGAGAACTGGCTAACTGGTCGCCAACTACTATTAAACCCAAATAAAAACAAACTATTACTCTTCTCCCAAACTCAAAAGGTCCCCTCATCTCCTCTCACCATAACATCTTATAATGGCACCATAATTTCCCCAGAACTTAGCACTAAATTACTGGGAGTGATCATCAACACTAACATTAAGTTTGATGCTCACATAGACAAAACTATTAAAACAGTTAACAAAAAGCTAGGGTCCTTATATAGGATTAAACAATTCCTAACCCCATCTGCTAAAACTGTTATCGCCCGCACTCCTCTGCTTTCAGCCCTTCTCTATGCCTCACCCATCTTCGTGAACCTAAGCAAATCTGACCTCAGTAAACGTACTAGGTGTTGCAATAACATTGCCAGATTTGCCACAGGATCAGCTTATAGAACCCATCACCGTCTTAACCTTCAAACACTAGATTAGCTAGTATTACCCAACCAACTACAATATAACCAAATAATAGTTGTTCACAAAATTCTCTACCAACCAGACAATACACCCCTACTGAAAAATATTATCACCCCTTACAATAACCTAAAGGCCCTTCACTCGGCCAACAAAATGCTAGTACAAACTGCTAAAACCAACAACTCAGCTGGTGATTCACTATTCTCTAACTCTGCCGGAAAAAAATGGAACCTACTTCCTGTAGAACTCACCACAGACCCCTCCTTATCCCAATTTAAAAAATCCCTTAGAAATTACATAAAAATGCATTGGCTCTGTCCCTGTTCAAACACTGACTAACTTCCTTTCAAACACATTCTACATATGTGAACCTCATTACAAGATTAAAACTGTGAGCCTCTAAAAGTCTAAAAATCTTGTGGTTCTCCCACATAATGGAAAAAATATTAAACTTAAACCTATAGTGATATATGGTAACCGTCATACTATACATATGTTCCTTTTTATGATGAAATCCTTAACTACTTCTTTCTCTACCTCCAACTTCCAACCTTCCTGTGTGTATGTGAGAAAAAACATGTACCTCTGTGCATATATCATTAAATAAACCACAATTTTGTTATAAAACAATGTAATAATTTATGTGAATAACATATACCTGTGTGGGTAAATTCACTAAACAAGTTTGAATTATGTGATAAATTCTCTCTAACATTTTACACTGTATTTACACCTGTGTGTACTTTTGGAGTTTTTCTCCCCAGGCCTCCGCTGAAAATGGACCTGTATCCAGTCAGAGATTCCCAGTTAACAAATGTAAAATAAAATAAATAAAAATAAGAGAGAGGTGGTAAACAGAGGGAAAACTGAGAAACCTATCATAGACTAGTGCATGAACATAACCTTGTATCAGATAAATGGGCTCTGAGTATTTCTTTTAAATGTGAAGGATTTGTGGTCGATTCTATATTTGTTGGTAATGAGTACCAGGTTTTGGCTATGCAATTTGAGAAAAGTGATTCTCATGTGGCATTATTAGCTTTGGTTATGTTTAATAAAGATGTATTGCTTGAGCAGTACACAATTGCTAGTATAGGGGTGTATCAGCTTTTGAAGGGTAGGGAGGTTTTCTGGCTGATTTAGAAGTCTATGGGCTAGGGTAAGTTGGTTATAAATTAAGAGATATGGTAGTTCTAACCAGTTGAGTTTTTTGAGGGCTGAGCAGTGGTGAGATCTATAGGTGAAGTCTTTGGAGAACTTGGTGATTTTATTGTAGTAGGTGTTTAGTTTTCCTAGGCCTGAAATCTTAATGTTTGTGATGACTGGTTATGTGTATAGGAGAGTAGAGATCAGGTGTGTTCTTAAAATGGTGGCTTTTATTTTATTGGTTAGATAATGCTTATTTCTATATAGGGTACCTAGTTTTTTATGTACTTATTTTATGGTTTGGAGTGTATGAATGTCAAATTTCATGGTGTTATTAATGACAACACCCAGAAGTTTTGTTTGGGATTCAGGAGAAATGGTTGTGTTATTTAAAAATGAGATTTTGAAAGATGGGAGAGGATCTACAGCTCTTGAGTGTTGGAATATCATGAGTTTGGTCTTATTGGGATTTATAATAAGCTGTGCTTCAGATAGCCATGATCCACTGCAGTGAACGACTGTTGAGTTATTTGTTGTAGTTGTTGAAATGATGGAGTGGTGCATATTAGTGTGGAGTCTTTTGTGTATTGGACAAGGGAAGCATGCAGGGTAGCAGTGCGAAGATTGTTAATTCTTCTTCTTCTTTCGGCTTTTTCACCCACAGCGATCACCTTGTCTTTTGGAGTTTGGCAGTGGAGTTGTAGCAGAGTGTGCCAGCCCGGCTTCCCCCTTCCACACACAGAAGGCACAACACACAGGGCACACTCACACACAGGCCCATTTAGAGTGTCCAATCCCACCTGTGGCATGTGTGGGAGGAGGAGGAAGAAACCGCAGAAGGAGAAAACCACGCGACCACAGGAGGACATGCGGCAGACTGAAGAAGGGCACCCAGCCGAGGAGAGAACCAGAGAACCTTGCTGTGTGAGGCTGCACACAAACCACTGCACCACCGTGGCCGCCCAGTGCGAAGATTGTTAATAAATAGGATAAAAAGAAGGGGCCCAACTATAGAACCTTGTGGAACTCCTAGAGTGACAGGCAGAAGAGAAGATAGATTTTGTTGCTTTTTTATAGCTTGCTGGCATCCTGTAAAGTCTGAACCATGCAACTGCAGAATGGCTAAGTTTTAGTTCAGAGAGCAGAATGGCTAAGTTTTAGTTCAGAGAGTACATCAAGAAAGATGGAGGATACTATTTTACTGTCATTTCTGTACTGATTGATGGTGTTAGTAAAACTCATTAGGGCAGGAGTAGTACTGTAATAGGGGTTAAATCCATGTTGGGTTAAGGCTAGAAGGTTGTTAGCTAGGCGATAGTCTATGATTTGTGAGTGAATGCATCTTTCAAGGATTTTGAATAAAGATGACAATATGGCCATAGGTCTGTAGTTGGACAGTTCTGTTGAGTTGCCTCCTTTATGCAGTGGGATAATTTGAGAGATTTTCCAGATTGCTGGAACATGGTGTTCGGAGATAGATTTTATTTATTTATTTTACATTTGTTAGCCGGGCTAGTCCAACTGGATATATTGCCATTTTCAGCAGAGGCCCTGGTAGAAAAGCTCCACAGTAACATTTAAATGTTTATAATGTACAATTATAAGTGAAAAAAATAAACATGTAAAACAAAAATACATGAGAGAACAGTAGTTACAAAGTCATACTATCTAAGAAGATACATATTCAAAGAGAATTATGTACACAAATATAAAGAAATACATTAGTTAAAAATAATTAGAGAGCCTTAGCTACAGATAAGTAAGATAATTAAGAAATACAAAAACTTTGAAATGAATAAGATACTCATACAGTAAGGTATGTGAGGTTGTTTACAGTATGTTCACAGTTATTTCATATTCTATTTGCAGGAAATAATTTAAAGTAGTTACCGCTACTCGGGGTAAATAGTGTTAAAAAGGTGAGGGGAGGCAGGATAGAGAAAAATGGCAAAAGAGAATGCAGACAGTTAGTCAGGGTAACAGCAAGGGCATAACCAGTGTGTTTTAAGATGTTGCTTCAGCCTTTGCTTAAAGAGTGGGAAGGAGGGAAGTGCTGTTAGATCTGATGGCAACATGTTCCAAAATTTTCCAGTGGTATTAGAAAACAAGGAGTCACCTGCCAAGTTATTAGACTTGGTAATGCTAGCCAGTAGTTTAGTGGAAGAGCATAAGGAATTGAGGTTTGCATAAGGGGGTAATAAGGTTAGAGAGTATCAGTGTGTTCTTAGGTTGGTAGAATATCCTATGAACAATGATAAGTTGGGAAAGTGTCAGAATGTTTTTTAGTTCAAGCCAGTCCAGCTGCTTTAGGTTCAGACAGTGATGAGTTCTAAATGGGTTCCCAGTGGCAAACCTGGCAATATTATTTTAGGAGTTAGTTTAGTGAGATTGTTTTTCTTTAGGTTAGTATATATGGGGGAAGCATAAAGAAGAGTGGAGATTAAATGGGAGTGGGCAATTGTAGTTCTGGCTGTTAGTGTTAAGAACGGGTTTATTCTCTATAGGGAGCCCAATTTTCTATTTACGGATTTTATAGTGTTATTTATATGATTGTCAAATGTAAGGTTATTGTCAATTAAGACTCCTAATAGTTTGGTGGTAGAGTCTGGGGTTATAATAGTGCCACTATTTGATTTGATAGAGAAACTGATTGGGTGGGACTTACTGTTAGGTGTAAAGAGTAAGAGCTCGTTTTTTTTGGCATTCAAGAGGAGGCAGCGTTTTAGGAACCATGCCTCAACTGAGTTGAATACTGTCTGAGTTAAGGATTGTAGTTCAGATGTGGAGTTGGCAGAATATATGAGTGTGGAATCATCTGCATATTGTATGCAAGTAGCTTGAGGGATCGCTAAGTAAAGATCGTTGATGAATACTGAGAATAGAAGTGGACCGAGAATGGAGTCCTGAGGTACTCCAAGGGAGACTGGCAGGTGGGAAGATAGTTTATTCTCCCAAAGGACTGTTTGCTGCCTATTGTTAAGATAGGACTTAAACCAGAGAACAGCCTTGGTGTCAAGAGCAAGGGATTCAAGAGTTTTTAGGAGTAGTGGGAGGTTGACCATGTCAAAGGCTTTTGACAGATCAAAAAAGAGTGCAGATGAGCGGATGTTGTTGTTACAGTTTTTATTGATAGAGTCGGTGAAAGATAGGAGGGTGTGGTGGTACTGTGAAATGGCCTGAAGCCATGCTGACACTTGGCTAGTATATTATGTTGGGTTAGGTGGTTAATAAGTTGATGGTGAATACATTTTTCCATAACTTTTGCTAAGGGTGATGAGTGCTATTGGCCTGTAGTTGGAATACTCATTGGAGTTTCCACCTTTATGTAGTGGGATAATGTGGGAGATTTTCCAGATATCTGGGATGGTTCTTTCATTTATGGTTCTGTTTATAAGGATACAGGATAAGCCACTGCTTTGGCTGCTTTTTGCAGGTATTCAGATGGTATTTGGTCTGCAGAGGGGGTACATGGCTTAAGTTTATGTATATGTTTTTGGATGTACGAGGTAGTGATGGGTTGTATTTGGAATGTTGGGAGATTATTAGGCAAAGAGGTTTAGAGATTAGAGTTGTTTGTGGACAGTTGGCAGGCTAGAGATTTTATGGTGTCTGTGAAGAAGGTATTGAAGGCATTGGCAGTTTGAAGGGAGGTATTGTTATCAGCCCCTAGAGGGGGTGGTGTACTGGAGTGCCCTGGATGAAGATGTCTATTAACGCTAGACCAGAATTTTTGTTGATTGTTATGGTGAGATTGCTGTAGTTTACAATAGTAGTTTTTTTGTCAGTAAGTATGGCGTTTTTAGTAGTATTCCTTAGCTGTCTAAATGTTTGTTGCTCTGAGATATTTTTGGATGCTCTCCACTTGGCCCAAGATTTATTCCTTAGCAATATGAGTTGTCTAGTTTCTTTTGAAAGCCAGGGGGCAGGTTTGGACTTCATTCTGATAGAATGTTTAGGAGCATGCTTGTCAAGGATAGTTAAGAATTTAGAGTTGAAATATTTAACTGCCTGCTCAAGAGGGATAGGTTTTAGTGGGTACTAGTTACAGGCATTAAGATGGGCGGCCACAGTGGTGCAGCGGTTAGTGTTGCTGCCTCACAGCAAGAGGTTCTCCGGTTCGATTCTTGGCTGGGGTGCCTTCTGTGCGGAGTCTGCATGTCCTCCCTGTGGTCACGTGGGTTTCCTCCAGGTGCTCCGGTTTCCTCCCACATCCCAAAGACATGCTGTAGGTGGATTGGATACTCTAAATTGGCCCTAGGCATGAGTGTGTGCATGTGTGTGCCTTCTGTGGAAGGTTGGGCACCGGGCTGGCAACTCAACACCGTAAAACTCCACTGCCAATCATGAGCGGACAGGTGATCCGCTGTGGGGACCCCTGACTGGGAAAAAGCCGAAAGAAGAAGAGTTACAGGCATTAAGTTCATTTTGGAATAATACAGGGTTGAAATGTTTGTTGCTTTGAGAGATCTTGTAAGTAGGGGTGTTAGGGATATCATTCTTTTGTCTTATAATGTAAGTTAACATATGATCACTTAAGTCATCTGGTAGAGTTCCTGCCTTGTAAACTTGTTGATGTTTATTGATGAGCATCCAATCTAGGATACTCTCTTTGTTGGGTTTGTTAAGTCTAGTGGTGGTGGTAATAGTTTGACTAAAGCCATGAAGATTAATATGTGATGAAGGATTCTCTGTGTTTACACATTTCCAGTCAGTATTAAAATCACCAAGTATAATGGTTTCTTGTGGGTAAGAAGTTGATACCCAGCTTAGAATGTCTTCTGTTGTAGATATATTATTACCAGGGGGTAGGTAGATGCAGATAATATACAGGGCTTTGGAAGAGTTTAGTTGAAGTCGAGAAATCAAAACTTCAGCCTTACTATCCTGAGGTGGGTTGTAAGATGTGGAGATCTGCAGGGTGGATTTATACAGTAGAGCTACTCCCCCACCCCTACATTTAGTGCGGTCGAGTCTCAATATGTTGTAACCTGGGGGGATTATTTCATTATCTTTAGTTACAGGTTTTAACCAGGTTTCTGTGAGGCAGAGGATATGAAAGGAATGAGTATCAAGGAGGGCATGGAGATGTGCAATTTTATTGTTTATACTGCGGATATTAAGATGACCTAAAAGTAAAGAATTTGAGAGACAGGTTTGGGTAGTTATGGTGGGGGGAGTGGTAGAAGGAGTTGTAAAAGTTGGGATGCTTGTAGGGCCTGGGTTGGGGTGGATGTCACCATCTTTTAAGGTGGGAGTTTTTAGGGCAGAAAATGGGTAGTTGAGGAAGCTGGTTAGGTATTTTAGTTTTTTTAGAGTTGTGTTATTGAATTTAATATGAGTAAGTCGATGATACTTGGCTAGCAGTGTATGTGGTGTTTGTTTGAAAATGGGTAAAGGTGTAGTTGTAACTAGCTGTTTGTTTAGGAGAGTAGTTGAAGTAGTTATAATTAATTGGGTAGGAGATGGCTTCGGCAGTGATTTTTAGATATTCAGCTGGTAAATTATCAGAATTTAGGGTTGTTGTCTTGAGTCTTTTCAAAAAAAAAATTTTAGTGTATGTTGGGACAGGTTGGAAGGAAAAGATATTGCTGTCTGTACGTGGTGTAGGAAGGTCTGCTGGAGGGGTCGAGCAATTTTTGTTTTGACAGAGCTAGTATGGATTCAGTAAAGTATCTGTTAAATTGCTTAACTATGGTACCTGCATTGCTAGTGGTTGAAGGGGAGGGCGTACTAAGAGTTTCCAGGCTGCAGAATTTTATTTATAGATAACCAAAACTTTGTGAGTTATTTTGATGTTTAATTTGGATGTTATTAGTAATGGTTAATTTTGTCCTGTTTGATTTGTTTCTTGGCTTATTTCTCAGTTCTTGGCATGCCTGTTTAGATGCTTGTGATTTGCCATATGCCATAAATTACAAACCTTATCTCTCATTTTTAGCAATGTTCTGATTTCTTTGGTTAGCCATGGGGCATAATTAGATTTTATTGCTATTTGATGATTTGTCAGTTCTAGTAGGAATTTGAATGATTTGGGTGAAGCCATGGAGGTTGATGTGATTAGTGGGGGCTTGGGAATTACAAGTAAACCAATCTATATTAAAGTATCCCATAATAATAGTTTCCTGAGGCAGACTTTATGAGGTCCAGCGGAGAATGTGTTCTAACATAGGTTATTTTCTGGAGGTATGTAGGTATCAACTATATTTAGATATTTGTTGGGGTTGATCTTCAATTTGGTGAAAATCATTTCTGCATTATTAAAGTCAGGAGTATTTTGATTTATGATTTCTACAGTAAGGTTGTTTTTATGTAGAATGTGCAACCCCTGTTTTGCCCTTTCTATCTACTCTCTGAATGTTCTATCCTGGAGGTAGAATTTCATTGTTGTTAATTTCTGGCTTTAGCCAAGTTTCCATAATCAAAGCAATGTCTAGAGAGTAGAAGGAGAGAGTGGCATGGAGCTCCTGAATTTTGTTAACAATACTTCTGAGGTTAATATTAATTAACAGAATATCAGATACTTTCCTAGGGATGTTTAGTACACTATGGTATTTGTGGGGGGATTGGTTATGACATTGGGTTAAGTCAGATGTTCTTCGTGTTTCACTGTTGCAGTCATCACATTAGGGTTATCTGCCTGCAGGTAGTCCTCAGCCGGCCTGAATACCAGAGTCTTGGATTCTTGCATCAGATGCTCTCTCCTTCCATGATGTCAGGCCGTCAGGGGTATAAAACATGCAGCCGACACCATTACATCAGTCTTTCTTGCCTTGCGGTGCTCGAAGCAGAAGCAGTTCGCAAGTGTCGGTCGGCCGATTCCTGAAATTTTCATTTTCGAGTTTCAGAACTGAAGTCTTCAAAAAAGCTAAGTACCCCATTGGGGATCCTTTTTCTTGCTCTAACAGATATCAGTAAAAGTTAACAATTGTCTTACCTGTGGAAAGCAAATACCTCATAAAGATTGTCATTCGTACTGCATTCCTTGCTTAGGACCAGACCACAACGTCCCTCGTTGTCAATTCTGTGCCTTTTTCAACCCCCGAACTATTCGTCATCAGGCTATCTTTGCAGCAAATTATTTTGGTACTCTGCATCCGTACTCCGAAATGGCTTCGTTAAGCCACCCGACTACCGATCTTCCAAAAAAACGTAAGGATAAAGACAGAGACAGACCGCATAGGTCCAAACCTGCAGACAACGCTTCTGTTAAGCTAGTCGCAAGTCCACCAGTATTCAGTGAGGTGCTTTCGCAGC
This sequence comes from Protopterus annectens, assembly GCF_019279795.1. Classification (NCBI taxonomy): domain Eukaryota; kingdom Metazoa; phylum Chordata; order Ceratodontiformes; family Protopteridae; genus Protopterus; species Protopterus annectens. The sequence continues at coordinate 379,980,711 of NC_056726.1, forward strand.
CCATGATACCTGCTACTTCAGATTTGCAGGCCTCTACTGAGACCCATTCGGAGTCCGGTATGCTGCAAGATGCTTTTTCGACTATGGAACCTGCGGATTTCTCTACCTTGGATGGGTCTGGAGCCGCTGTGCAGGCACCGGCTTCTGAGGGTGTATTCAGGCCTACAGACTTGCATTTTAAACCAACGCCATCTTCTTCATCCAGGCCTAAAACTCACACAACGCCTAGAAAACTGACATCCAAACCGTATGCTCAGGCCCATATGCCTAAAAAACAAATGCTTAGAATGGCTGAAGACCTTATTACCTTAATTAGGGGAAGCCAGCCTTCCCCCTCTAAGAGACCTAGAACTGATTTTCCTTCTGATTCTTCTGATCAGGAATCTGATATTTCTGTTTCTTCTATTTCCAGGATTTGCCCTTATCTACCTATGAGGTTTCTGATGCAGAGGATTCCATTCCCTCTGCTTCCCCTTCAGAAGATTTTTCTTTAGGTGAAACCTTGCACACTCTTAGGGAGCATTTCGGCTGGGAAAGCCAGGATTACTGTGACTCCAAAAAGAGGCTTAGGGAATTCTTACTCCTTCTTTAACACAGGCCTTTAGCTATCCCTCCTGTTCTGGACATTGTAGATGATGCTTTTTTGGAATCTAGCCTTTCCCCAGACACTTAACCCCCAGCTCCCAGAAAACCTGATCGGTATTACAGAGTACCTGACTCTCACAAGTTCCTCTTTGTAAATCCTACTGTGGATCCAGAGACCATTTCTCAAGGACCAAACGGCATTAAGGCTACTGCTGCCAAAAATCCTACCCCTTCTGATAGAGATTCTAGAGCCTTGGACAGATGGGGTAAGAAGGTATACACTTCTGCTACTTTGGCCATTAGGGCTTTAAATTGCCAGTTTCATATGTTGAAGTACCAGCAGCATGTTATGGGACTACTTAAACAGAAAATGATGTTGATTCCTGACTGTGCTGAACACAAAGAATTACAGGATTTAATGCATTCTGCAGAACAAGTTGGTAAACATACTTTGCAATGTGGTTTTGACTCTTTAGAAGCATCTTGCAGGGCTGCTGTCACTGGGTTTGTACTTAGAAGGCATGCTTGGCTTAAGGTGCAGAACTTGCCAGATCATGTTAAAGCTAAATTACTGGATGCTCCCTTAAACCAAGACCGCCTTTTTGGCAACAAAGCAGAAGAAGTCCTCAAAAAGATGGAGGAAAAAGCTAAATCTATGCAAACTGTTAAATATTTCCTACAAGTACAGCCTCCCAGATTTAGTAGGCATTGGCCTTCAAAGAATTGGTCCTTTCCAGTCTCTTCCAGGCCTTCTCAGTCCAAACCCAGGAACAGCAGACCACCTAGGTTACAGTCTCAGGCAACGTACAGGCCTAAGCAGTGGGTGGCTCCCACTTCCAAAGCAGGGAGTAGTAAACCACCCCCCCATGGAAAAATGGCACAATGAGTTAACCTTAACCCTTCCAAGCCCTCCTCAACTGCTTGCCCCCTTAGGAGGAAAACTCGCCCTGCATGCAAAAACTGGGAACTCATTACCCAGGACAAATGGGTTTTGAATATAGTTTCCCAAGGATACAGATTCCTCTTCCACACCCTACCAACCCCAAACGGTTGGCCAGACCTAACCCCCAAATCAGTGGGTAGAGGCCCAACAGCAGGTTCAATCTCTTCTAAGTATCAGGGCTATTAAACCTGTCCCAGCAGAACAAAGGGGACAAGGTTTTTATACAAGACTTTACTTGGTTCCCAGAAAAGACAACTCCTGGCATCCTATCCTGGACCTCTCTATTCTAAACACCTTTCTGGTAATCCCAAAATTGAAAATGCTAACACTTCCAACAGCTGCTTCCTATGCTAGGCAAAGATGCCTGGTTGGCAACCTTAGACTTAAAGGAAGCTTACCTGCGCAATCCAGTCTTGCAGGAAACCGCTGCATTTACAGGCAGAGAAATATTCAGATATACCCACTTGGACCTGGAATCAACTCTACCCTCAGCCGCCCAAACCCTAACAACAGACGCATCAGACTATGCATGGGGGCTCACTTGGCAGGGCAGTGCATTCAGGGCAAATGGAACCCAAGACAGATGCACCTGCATATCAGCCAAAAAGAAATGTTAGCTGTACAGAATTCCCTCACAGCCTTCAAAGACCACATTCTTCCACGACAATTATTGGTAAAGACAGACATCACCACAGTTATGTGGTACAAAATCGAGCAGGGAGGAACCCACTCGTACCCTCTCTGCAGACTAGCCATGGCTCTGTGGAACACAGCCTTGAGCTACCAAGTGCACCTACAAGCTCAATTCCTGCCAGGCAAGCTAAATTCACTGGCAGACGACCTACACAGAAATCTCATGGACCCACCCGAATGGAAACTGGAACCAAAAATATTCAACCGCTTGAGGAACAAATGGGGGACTCCAGAGATAGACCTGTTTGCCTCCCCTCAGAACTACCAATTGGACAAATTCTGCACAAGGACTTCCCACAGTCAAGCTTGGAAAGTGGATGCCCAGTCCTTTACCTGGGAAAGCCTCTCGGTTTATGCCTTTCCCCCTCCACCTCTGCCTCTCCTCTCGAAGGTTTTGCAAAAGATCAAACAGGACAAGCCAAGGACAATACTGATTGAACCAGACTGGCCACGTCAGCACTGGTACCCCTTCGTGTGCAGTATGACACTGGTGGAACCATGGCACCTACCTCAGACCCCTTCCCTGCTGTTCCCAGCAGGCTGGCCAGATTCTGCACCCTCAGCTTCAAACCCTGAACCTTGCAGCCTGGCTAATTCCTTGAGCTCTCCAATAGCAGTAAGCAGGTTCTAGATGTCATTCACGAGGCAAGGAGGCCTAGTACTAGAAAATCCTATGCTGAAAAGTGGAAGAGATACTGTTCCTGGAGCCAGACTCGGGATGGGCACAACTTTGCCAGCTTACCTCATATTCTTCAGTACTTAACAGAAATGTTTCACAAGGGCCTGTCCTTGTCAATTAAAATTCATGCCTCTGCCATTTCAGCACATTATAATACTGAGCCACCCTTCTTCTCTCACACCCTGCTAAAGCAATTCCTTAGAGGGACCAAAAATGTAAGACCCCCCCCCCCCAGGAGAGCCCCTACTCCAGCCTGGGACCTTAACTTTGTATTGGAAAAGCTCACTGTCCCTCCATTTGAGCCAGCTGCAACTGCAGAGTTGAAATTCCTTTCTTGGAAAACAGCCTTCCTTCTAACCATCACTTCAGCAAGAAGAGTGTCTGAATTACAGGCCCTCATGGCAGTGGAACCCTTCATTATCTTCCATGCAGACAGGGTTTCCCTCAGGACCAATCTTTCCTTTATGCCCAAGGTGGTGTCTAGTGTGGCCTTAAATCAGTCCATTCATTTGCCTACTTTTTTCCCTAATCCACAAAACAAAGGAGAACGAATACTGCACTCTTCTGACATGCACAGACAACTTAGATTTTATTTGGACAGGACTAAGCCTTTCAGAAAATCTGAACAGCTGCTAGTTGGCTTTGCTGCAGGGGCAGAGGGGAAGGCCATTTCAAAGCAAACCATTTCTAAATGGATAGCCTATTGCATTAATGTCCGCTACAAGCACCATGGAAAACCTACCCCACAGGGGATAAGATCACATTCCACCAGGGCTGCATCTACTTCTACAGCCTTTCTCAGAGGAGTCCCTACCAGGGACATCCTAGAAGCTGCTACCTGGAGCTCCACACATACCTTCACCAAGCATTACCACATGCCTATTTTTTTCTAAATCCAGAGCTGGTTTTGCCACTGCAGTCTTGCAGGGCTTAATAGCTAGTCCTATGCTCTCTAACTTCCTCCTCCCTTTCTTATCTTTGGGAATCAACCCAAATGTGATGACTCCAACAGTGAAACACGAAGAACATAGTACAGTTGTGTACACTTACCTTAAATGTAGATGGTCGAGTGTATTCACTTTTGCAGTCCTGGTTACCCTCCCTCCAGCCCCCTGACTTCTCTTGGCTCTACCTTTCCTCCTTGTTTGGTGTATTTAACCTTTCTGGTGTATTTGCTTTCTGATGGAGGTGTACCATAACATGTAATTGCTTCCCTTGTGGGGGCACCTGACATCTGGGGCAAGAAAAGCTGATTTAATGGCGTCAGCTGCATGTTTTATACCCCTGATGACCTGACATCATGGAAGAAGAGACAGCATCTGACGCAGGAATCCAAGACTCTGGTATTCAGGCCGGCTGAGGGCTACCTGCAGGCAGATAAACCCTAATGTGATGACTGCAACAGTGAATACACTCAACATTTACATTTATGGTAAGTGTACACAACTGTACTTTTTAGGGCTGGGATTAGGGTGGATGTCTTCACTCCATGTTATTTCAGATGCTATGTGTTACGGTCTTGAACTTGTCCAGGAATTTGTCATATTAAAGGGAAACATTGGAAGAAGTCCGATGTGGAAGTGTAGTATAGGTAGCTAGATCAATATATGTAGTTTTATAGATTGTAGGTGCCATTACAATGCTTGTAGGTTTTATTTGTGGTGGGTAGGGGAAAGGAGTAATATGGGAGTTTAATAATATGATGTTGTAATAAATTTTTGTTTAAGGTTTTTAGTTTTTTTATGTTTTTTTTGTTTTTAGTATTTAAGCTGGATGATTATAAAGAAGATCATTGTTTTCAGATTTCCACTTGTTGAGTTGTTGGCTTTTTTTTTTTTTTTTTTTTGTTTGTTTAGGCCCCTATGAGTTAGCTTTTGCGTTTTATCTTGAGTAATGGGCATTCACTTACAGTACAGCTCTTGTTATTCTTTAATTTTTAACTCCGTATCAATGGCTTAAAGCCTCAGTAAATGGAGTCAATACCTTTATAATACTTGTTGCCTCAAATTGTATGGTTCAAACTCATAAATTCAATATCCGGTTATGAACAATGAATTATTCTTAAATTAAGTTACCAGTAGAGGTATAATCAGTGGTTTGGCTATTATTGTATAAAATATGAATGATCAAGATGAGCTAGAGGAGAAAGCTATGTTAGGAGAGTTAAAGAAAATTGTGTGTAATAAGTTGCTGTATGGAATGAGTTAATGAAGTGTATTGGAATGTAGATTAAATTAATAGTAGGAGGTGGGTAAGTGAGAAAGTGTGTAATGAGTTAGGAAATGGAGTGGGGCATGGAGGAAGTGAGAAAATAGAAATGGGTAGTAGTGAGTAGTGTGGAAATGTATTGTGAGGGGAGTAGCAAAAAGAGAGAGGAGAAAACAGAGTTTTTGTAGAGTGTGTTGCACAAATTTACGAATTGGGCATTACATCAAAAATTAAAAGGTGTTCTGAAGCATGTACCTTGTTGGAGTACCTGTTACCCTGGAGATTTGAACAAATAATGCAAATTAAATGGGAATGTGTACAAAAGGCTTTATAGTTTAGAGAGGGAGAACTTGTTAAGCTTTTATATTTTAAATAAAAAATATTGAAGAATGCATAAGAAATAGATTCCAGGCCTTATACAAAAATGGATGTGCAAACCTTTTATTGAAATGAGGCCCTGCTGTGCCAAGACTTAAACATGTTTACTGATGTCAAATGGGCTTTAAAAAAGAGCATTTTTTAAGTTTGCCATGTAAGATGACCTACACTTTATCTAAAAAATGTTTTTCTCAGCCACAATTTAGTTTTTTTTCCTTTTCATAAAGATCAATAACCACAGTAATGACTGTTTAATATCACTTTTTTTTTTCCTAATAGTGGAGACAGATTGGTATGAATGAAGCTAAGGAGAGTAGGAATTATTTGAGAGAGTTAAGCAGATCTGACCACTGAAAACAATTATATCTAGAAGAACTACTGAGACATTTACACAGATCTGACTACTGCTGCAAAGATTAACAGCAGAACAGTATTATAAAAGTCTACTCTCAAGTATGCAATTAGTAGAGTAGAAAGAACAGATAAGTTGCAATTGACAGTGATTATAAGAATTTACTAACAAAATTTACATGAGCAAGTATTTTTTTTATTTGTCTGTTATTATATATATGTTTATATGAGATGAGTGTATGTTATGTATGTTATTGTATATTATCATTTGTCATTGTGCCTGATGTCATTCATTTGTATTTTGTAATCTGTCTGTTTTCAGTCAAGTAACTGGCTGGGTTTGTTCTGCACACCTGTAGTAATGTCCACTCACAGTGTGCTAGCACTGGCTCTAGTCGCTGCATGAACTCTGTGGCACTGTAGTAGTCATGGGCTTTTTATTGCCCAATTCTCATAGATGTGTGTTCATAGATGCCCCCTTACTTTTTACTGTCATAGATGTCCTCTTTAAATTTACCATCTTCACAAACATCATCCACAATCAACATCATCTCTCACCTCTGTCACACTCTATCAATCTCACTACTCCATATACTCAACCAAACACTACAACTACTTTCTATCAACACAATCACAACTACTAAACTTAATACAGCTACCAACACTACTCAACAAAGTCACCCAAACAAGACCAAAGTCATGCCAACTCTCCAACCACCCTCCCCAAACACTCAAATCAACTCCACAATCCCAACAACCAACAACACACAAACACCAGCTCACACACCACATCACACACTGATAACAATAAAATCACAAAAATTACCCTTTGTCCTCTCTCAAACCACACACAAAAAAACACATCAAACTAGACTGTCTTTACTTAATAAATCATTTCCTAACTAGCCAGTCTAGACTAAAAGGCAAAAGGACTCATCTGTTATCTCTTGTTCTCTATGCTTCTCCATCTAACCTAAACTAAACAAAACTAACCTTTCCCACTTTGAATCAACCTACAATAAAATAGAAAACTTTTGCCACTAGCTCTACCAAATAGAAAGCTCTGCCTGTCTTTGCTGCACCAAATAACAACAAATAAATTAACAACAAAACAGCTATACTCAACTTGTCTTTATACCAACAACTTATTACCTACCAAAACTACCCCCACAGTACCACAGATCATACAAACAACAGTTGCTCACCCAGCACCGACCTCACACAAACTCTGACTCACACAAAATCCTCAACATCAATCCAAAGCTGAAACTCCCCCCTCCTGCCCCTCATTTCTAAATTTTTGGAACTCAATCCCCCAACACATCTTAAATGCCACCAACCTACACCATTCAAAACTCTGCACAAGATCCCTCACTAAACAAATGGCACTGCTCCTGCACCCACGCCACCTGCTATACCACCCACATCCCATTTCAAATTTCATCCCCTAAATTTATTTTCCAGGTATACCCCCCCTCCCACTAACAACAACACCCTATCACCACACCTACAATAACAGTATAATTAGATAATTCCTTTTTTTTTTGTAAGGGTATACATATGTACACATATGAAAGTATACATATATATATATATATATATATATATATATATATATATATATATATATATATATATATATATATATATATATATATATATATATATATATATATATATATATATATATATATTATATATATGTATATATATATATATATATATATATATATATATATATATATATATATATACACACACACACACACACACACACACATATATACATATATATATATATACAGACACAACTTTAATATATTGTAATAACTTTCTCCTTTTCACTAAAGTGCCTATTGTATATTGTACTTTTTGTTGTGTCTAAATATTTCTGTTAAATTCTATGCAAAACCGACCCTGTACCTATCATTGTTGTTCTTGATTTATTGGAGCTTTTCTCCCCGGGCCTCCACTGAAAATGGGCTCGCACCTAGATGGACTATCCCAGTGGGAAGGGGTGTGGCCAACCAGAAAGGGGAGGGGCTATGCTAAAAACCACAAAAACTGTAACTTTAATAAAGTACGCTGCCCTGGGTGCCAAACCGTCATTATGAGAGTCCAATCAAGACAAAAGGAAGTGTAGAAGAAAACAAATATTTCAGTGCATTGGCTGCATGGCAGCTTACTTAATATCTAGATGGAAGCAAAAAGGTTGTGAGGCATGAACAAATAAATTAGTTTTTAAATACATTACTGGAATGCCAGTCAAAATCAAGTATAAGAAAAACAAGCAGCACTCAACTTAAACCATTTCTCCTTGCACTGCAGTTCTAATTATAATTTATATTCAGCTTTATTAAAGTACCAAGTAACATGCTGAAAGTAGCAATCTCTGTGATACCCCTACTTGTAAACATGTTTTGTATCCAAAAAGACCTGCTGCCTAACAACTAGCTACTTGTTTCATGGGGAAAACATGATCATAGTAAAAAATGAAAAGCAAACAAGAAACAAGCTCAAGATACATTGCTTAAAGGATTACTGTACAGGTAATGGACCACACATTGATAGATTGGGATTCTGTTTGGTTTACAGGTAAAGCCTGCAAAGATGACTGCACATCTCCAACAAATGTAATGAGCTTCTTAAAATAATGTAATCCTGTCCTTTATTACAAATGCTGTCGTATGCATTTCAATACCCAAGGTTTATACATTATCTAGTTATGTAAGTATTCTCTGCATGGTAACAGCAGAAAGGCTTTCAATGATGGCAATTCTTTAACAGTATGCTTATTAAAGCTTACTTGCATCTTACAATCTCAGACAAGCTTGCCTGATGGTCATTAAAGCATTGCTACTTAAACACAGAGCAACAGGCACTTTCTATAAAATATGACAGAAACCAGAGCATTCTGCAAAATCAAGGACAGAATAAAAGTAGCACTTGTGCCTACCTTTGATGGGAGGGGGATACTCTGCACATTTACACTGCATAACTGCTCCTTGCCTTGGACACATCCAGAGTCACTACATGGGGGAGTGAGGTGCAACAAGTATGTCACATTTTGAAATGTCTCTGGCTGACTGTGAATGGCCCTGACACATTTGTCATATCTCTCTACCTCAGAACAAGTAATATGGACAGAGCCATACATAGAAGTGGGACAAAGGCCCAAAAATAAGGACAATTTTTAAATATTGCTCTTATAAACCTAGAAAGATAATAGAATAGTAGGTCTTGCATTAGTATGGATTTTCTGAAAGATACGAAATCTGAAACTCAAATGTCTGTCATTATTTTCTAACTTCAGTCTTTAATGATTTGCCACTAATTTGCCAGAAACCACAATTTTATGAAAAATGGACCAAAATGTGATGCAAAAATATAAAATAGCCACACAATACAGCTGGGAACCTGTCAAAGGGACACATTTGTAATATTCGTACTGCTAACTTGAGCAGCTGACAAAATAAAAGAATCTACATGCATTTCTGAAATAAAAGTAATCTATAACTATTATTACAGTTATTTCTTAGTTGTAAGCCCTACACGTTTTCTTCCAAAATTGCCATTTTGTGGCGGGTTTATTAGGGGAAGAGCAACATTTTGAGCCATAATTGGGGACAGTTGAGTGATTTGGATAGGTCTAATTCTATAAAGCAGTTTATTTGCACATACCTCTCAACCTGTTAATGCAGGAATTCTGGACAAGGCCAACTATACTGGCGGAACATATAAACAGTACTATAAATTGTTGTATAAACTGAGACAATTGATAGAATAACAGGTCTTGCTTTAACATGCATTTTTCTGAAGGTTATGAAGTCTGAAACTCAGTGTCTGTCATTATTTAGTGAGTTAATTCCTAAATTATTTGCCAGAAAACTACACATTTTATGAGGAACAAACCAAAAATAAGAAGCAAAAATCTATTCATTCTGTGAAAATCTGGACAGTTGAGAGGTATAGTTCAATCGGGGCTGAGTTTGAGTTGGCCGCTCTTCCCACTTACAAAATCATGGTCGAATGGAGCCTCCCCCCCTGCAGCCATTCCAATGAACCATTACTTGGCTATTTCACCCCATTTACCATAAACACTAATGTGCATACTGCTTTACTTCTACAATGATTTGGACTTCATTTGAAAGTTTTATTTTGCATTTTACAGCAGAAACACTAAGACATCTGCTAAATAAAGCAATGCAATCTCACAATGAAAACAGACTTAGCATTAAAACTTCTCTATCCTTGAAGCTCACATTCATTGAAACAGCATTGACACCCACATTCAAAGAAAATACATGTTGCCAGTGGCAGTTAAAGATTAACTTTGGGCTGTTTTCAAATCATAGGCCCCTTGCACACGAAACATACACGTGGTCTTTGATACACCTTCCTGATTGTATTAAATTATATTCCTTGTACAATATAGTACAGTTGTAAGAGGGCGTTTTAAATTTGTTTTGAACATTTTTCCAGTAAACAATGAAACAAAATGCATGCACCGATAAAGACAAAATTGCCCAGTTCAGAACATTTTTCCAGTAAACAATGAAACAAAATGCAAGCACCAATAATGACAAAACTGTCCAATTCTTCTATCATAAAAGTCTACTCAAACTTCTACAGTCCACCAGTATCAGTAAATATGCACAATCTCTGAAGTAAAGGTCATCTAAATAATTCCACATTAATGAAATCTGTAACTAATGAAAAGGTTGCTGCTAGCAAACAACTTTATATTTCATTGTTTCATCTACAAATAAAGTGCCTGTTGCCCTTGAGGAATAATTTGCCTAAGTTGCATTAAAAAAATGATAAGCTAGTAATATTGTAATAGGGAATGGATGGCAAACTGATAATAGGTTCATAGTTACTAGGTATCTTCACCAAAAAGGACTGCAGCATCCACCCCCTTTACAATACAGTACAGTATGAGCAATGCATCTACCTACTGTGGGAGTAGAACCCACAGCTTTCTGCATCAAAAGCAAGTACACTACCTATTGTGCTATTAACAATGCAAGCAGACTCTGCATAAGCAGCACTAAACGTTTGTTCCCCTGCAGCTCTCGGCTTCTTGTAAAATCTACTGGACACTCAGCTGCATCTCTAAATTTTGCAGCACAAGAAATCTGGAAAAATCCAAAATTGGGGGGGGGGGCAAAACACCAAAAATTAGGGACACATTTTAAACATTGCTTGTATAATGTTGGAAAGTTGTTAGAATAAAATGCTGTGTTACCACCATACATTTCACTGCCAAGTCTTGAACCCCAGGACCCTGTGCAAAACAGGCAGAGCAACATACCACAATGCCAAATCATCTGTTTTATGAAAAAAAGGAAGACTGAAATTTAAATGGCTACCATTTAGTGAATTCAGTTCTCGCCATAGCTGTCAACATCTTAGCACAAAACACCTGAACAAAGCCAGTAATGGGGAAATACAGCCCCCAAACATATTCAGTGAGTTCAGTTATCACCATAGCTCTCAACCTTGGCACAAAAAAACCTGGAAGAAGCCAATAATGGGGGAATACAGTCCAAAAAATAGGGACAAATATCCATTGAGGACCCCAGACCAAGCTCACACAAACACAGGGAGGACATGTAGACTCCACACAGAAGGCACCCCAGCCAAGAATCAAACCAGACAACCTGTAGCTGTCAGACAGCAGTGCTACCACTGCACTACTGGCTGTGTTAAGTAACAAAAATACAGAAACTACAGATTTTATGAGGAACAGAACAAATATGAGGCAAAAATCTGCAAATGTTTTACAAATGGTGGTGGGTAGGGAATTCAGGCTGTTATCACTTGGGCCCAAGGTACAGGGTTCAAGCCTTATTCTCAACCCACCATGTAGCAACTGGGGCATTTCACACACACAAACACACTGCAGATCCTCAATCCTCCATGGCAGCTAAGTCCTCCGTAGCAATTCTGTCCTCAGCAGCACCCTACCTGCAGATCCTCCATGGCAGCTAAGTCCTCTGTCCTCCATAACAGACCGCGCAGGCTGTTCTGGGTCTCCCCCGAGATGTGAGTAGGCTGGAGCCTCCAGCCTGTGGGCGATGCAGTCCAGTGTTCTTCCGGTCTGTGCAGTCATCACCGCACAGACTTCTGGGCTGGCAGGGCGGAGTTCCCTGCCTTCCTTATTCGGATTGCCTAACTGAGCAGTCTGGAGTTCAGGAATGAAGCATGCATGCGTGCGTGAAGTTCTGGACTGCCTAACACAGCAATCAGGAACTAAGCACGCATGCGTGGAGTTCCGGGACTACTCATAAAATTTCTTTTATTTTTTATTATTTTCTACAGTGAGTGAGGGTAATTTATTTTATTCTTTTTACAGGTGTGGGGGCTGCAGTCCTATAGCACGAGCCGCCCCTGCATTCCTCTACCCTTATTGCTAAATATACATTATCCTGCAAACCACAGCTGAGGGTCTAAAGAAATCCCCTCTCATTCACCACCTTATCCCGTACTTTTAATTGTTATTCACAGTAGTAGTGTTGTGAGTGATAGATACCCTGATATTAACAGTATTCATAGCAGCTTAATTTTACATACTTCATTACCACTGTTGTGGTGCTAAAATAATAAATCTGAACATTCCAACCTACAACTGTGGTTCCGAAAAACACCTTGATCATCTGCTGCAGTCTGTCACCACATCTAATGCCACTGTTTGCAGTGATTCTGGTGATATTCAGGACAAAACAAAGGTGTACATAGTTTAAGCTACAGCTGTGATCCTAAAATGAATAACAAATAAGTAGATAAATCCCCACACACCCACTGCACTTCATCTCCTCCATCACCCTTACTTAATGTGTTCAGTGCCTCAGTATCAATGTTGTTCAGGATAACTGAATGGTGCACTCTGTAGGTCATAATTGCTGTGGTTATGTAAAAATGAAAAAAGTCTCATCCTGGACCTTATAGCTCACCACCCGCATAAAGTACCCTTACATTTTTACTCATTTGTTATTATGGGTGGTAGTTCCCCAATGTCTGTTATATCCAGAACAGCTGAATGGTATTCACTTTTAGTACAAATGGTTTCATATATTTTAAGTGGTTCATCATCATCTCCTCTACATCTTCTAGACCCTTCTTCTGAAGAACCATCGTCCAGCACCCCCCCCCCAAAAAAAAAAAAAAAAACAGAGACTTCTTTCCAGAGCTGGAGGATATTGTTTGTTTCCAGCAACCTAATGCTTACTGACAGTATTTTCTCTTTTTTCTCCAGTGGTGCAAAATTACCAGTGACTGTACTCCTATAATTTTAAAAAATGTATTTTCAGTGTAGAATCAGTGGCTCCCCTTCACACAATGTGTACTGCTGTCATTGTTCAGTTTTGCTGGAACTTGTCATCTCCCAAAGTGACCCTGAAATCACTTTTTATAGGTTCATAGGTAAGTACTAGGGTAACTGTGCTTGTGGGCCATTTAAAGCCTAGCCAGTTTCCCTTCTTGTTCTCAAATTTAGCTATCCCATTTGATTAGAGATTGACCTTACCCATCCCATGGTTGATAATTATATATTACCCTTGATGAGAATAACTTGGATCATGTCATAGATAATTTGAGGGGACACATGTATGGGATAAAGCATTTAGGAGCTGTCTCTGTCCATTATTAGTACAAGGGGCAGTCCTGGGGTAAATTTTCTGTTTCCCATCCATAGCTCCAAGTTGTTCTTGAATATGGACAAGGATGAGTTTTGTTTTTGTGGATAGGGGGTCTGTTCCGGAGCAGTGGTATCCACTGTGATTTATATCTGCCCCTCCAAAGCATTATTTTGATGTTACTGAAGACTGAGTATTTTTGTTGCCATTTGACTTGCTAATGTGTAGTAAATCCATCAGTATTGAGTCAGTGAATGCAGTGTATACCAGACATGTGTCACCTCTTAGCAGTCTGCAGGATACCAAGTATAGTGACAATGATTTGAGTCAGTCCATATAGGACATGTTTAGGTGTTGTATCCTTTTCCTAAGGTATCTCTGTAGGCATTCTAGTTGTCACATGAATCTGGTCAGATACATGCCAAAAGGGGCGTAATATTCCATGATTGGCATAATGAGGGCTGAGTAAAGGAGACAACAGATCCATAGAGCTTGTTTATAAGCTGTGCAGTATAGAAGGACTTTCTAACAATAATGGACAAATGCTGGTCAAAAGTTAGGTCACTGTCCACATAAGTTCCCAAATCCTGAACAACTGGTCAGCTCTTAGGGGTGTATTGTTAATGTGGTAGTTCCCCGGGATAAATGACTTATAAAGGATTCAGTAATGCATTTTTGGTATTTAGTTTCAGATGGCTAATTCATTTGGGGATTCACTGACTGCTCCTAACTTGCATTCATCTGCGAACTTAGCTAGAGCCCTTTGTTATTGGCTTTTACATCAGAAAAGTAGATGCCAAATAGGAGGGGTCCCAGCACAGAACCCTGGGGAACTCAACTGGTAACTAATCTCTTTGTAGAGGTAATTCCCCCTATTATTATTATTTAAAGGCATTATTCCATAGTGACACTTCATACTTCTTGACAGATCCCCTAAGATAAAAATTCGGAAAATTTTCCCCAAAAGTTTTGCTAAAAGCCAGAGTCATTCATCAGAATTTCACCTGGTATATGTCTCCATATAAAATGCTATTCTGGGACCTCACCACATGAAAAAAGAATGCAATATCCTGTTATAGTTCCATCCCAAAATGTGATTAGATAGGAAAATAGAAAATATATGTGGCAATAGTAAGAGCCTCTTTTGAAAAGAAATTGTACAAAGACACCTCAGATTTCATGTTATAGACTCCCTAAAGTGAACTGACAGTTGTGAACTTAGTTTGGAAAACATTTCTTCATAATTATACTAAAATTCAACATTTTCGTATGAGACGTGCAAAATGTTATCTCCACAACCTCACTTCATGAACAACTGCAGTGTTCATGTGTATTTTCATCCCAAGTAGTTATTTTAGAAAGGAAACATGATACAAAGCCAAAGGGTGAAAATCACCTTTGAGGCAACATTAAACAGCGACGCGTCAAATGTCATGAGACAGACCGACATACCTCTTAACTATCCTGAATTTTGCAGAATGTCCAGATCATTGTCTCATTTTTTTTTTGTTATCTGTCCTTCATAACATTTGTAGTTTTCTGGCAAATCATTGAGGATTGAAGTCACTAAATAGTGAAAGACTTTGGGGTTTCAGACTTCATATCCTTCAGAACATGCATGCTAATACAAAACCTGTCATTGTTTAAGTTTCTATTTTTGTAAGCGCAATATTTAAAATCTGCCCCTGATTTTGTCCATTTGTTCCACCATTACTTCTGACCGTTTCCAGAATTCTTGAGCAAAGAAGTTGAGAGGTTTGCAAACCCATAAAATAAGTATTCTAAATGTTTTTTCTGCTGTCTGGGGTCACTCCCCCCAACACACTTTCTAAATTTCTATTTATTGATTGCTGTACAGCGTGACCAACCTCTGCCTTCCAAATTTATGTTCACTTCTTACTGTCAAGGGTCATTCTCCCCACCAAGTCATTCAATTTCACAAGCAGTGCTCATTGTCCATTGTTACTAACTTCCCTTACCCCAAATTCATACCCTTTGCATGTTACCTATGGTCACCCCCCCCCATCTCCTTACTCCATAGTCAGTACTCATTCCTTAAACAGTACATCATTGGTTACTGGTTACGTTTGACACATTATTTTTTTGTCTCATAGCTGACCATTAGCTACCCCCAGGATCTATCCAAGTTTGGTAAGCCTAACAACCCTGACTAGTCTTCCCAGGACTGTGACCCATGTTCAGGTCTAGTGAGGAATTTGAGGCATTTTGGGGCAGGGGCATTGCTGCTAAGGAGTGTTTTTTTTCTTTCTAAGGTTCCACCCCTGGTGCACACCCATTCTGTCACAAGGGAGAATTTGTAGTGGGCTTGTTGGCATATCATCCTGTCTTTATGGTGACTGAGTCACAGCCCTGCCCCTTCTTGCAGACAGTACTCTTGTTCATCCCCAGCCTTCATGCTTCACTAGGGATCAACTGTGAGAGTACATCAAAAAGTGCTGGCACCCCACCACAACATGCCCCCAGCACACTCATCCTCATCACCTGTATTGTCAAGTAGCTGAGCTGCTACTTGAATTCTGGTTCCAATGACTGCATTCAGGGCTTTATATCTCTCTCTGCCAGTGATGTAGACTTTTAGAGCATGATTGCTGCTGTTTGCTTCTGATATTCAGTTGCTGTTTTTGTGTTTTTCATGTTCTCTGTCTATTCATGTAGGTTTCTTCTGAGTATTCTGGTTGCCTCCCACTTCCTTAATACATACCATGTTTAGCTACTCTAAATCATCTTTGCATACAGCCAAGGTCTCTATCCAAGCATAGTCAGTGTACCTATTTGGGTAGAGTTTTCTTTAGCATCGCACATAAAGTTATTACTTGTAGAGTTCAGAACATCTGGAACTGTTATGTCTTCAGCACGGAAAGATGAACATAAAACTAATCAGCTTGCCAAACATAAACTAAGGATTGCCACACTCAGTACTGGTTCACTGACAGAACACAGCTTGGAAGTGGATAACATGATAGTAAGGATGAGGCTGGATAGCTTCTGTATACAGGAAACAAGATGAAAGGGCTGTACAGCAAAGACACTTAGCCTGGAATCCAGAGATTACTACTTATGGGGAGATAAACACTACTTATGGGGAGATGAGCACAAAACGGTCTGGGGATTGTGGTGAGGAATAGGATTCAGAAGACAGTGAGGGATGTCATCAGGATTAGTGACAGACATGGCAGTCAGACTTCAATGTGACTATAGGGAAATATTCATAATCATAGCCCTTGCCCCAAAGCAGGGTTGTGTCAGAGAGGATAAGAGTGCATTTAGGCAGCAGTTGCAGGTATAACATGAGTTGACATTGATAGTGGGGGCCCAGAAAGCACATATCGAGACAGACAGAATACGATATGAGGACTGCTTGGGTCCACATGGGTGCGGCAACAGGAATAATGATAAAAAAGCCATCATAGACTTCTTTCTAGCAAATGGCTTGATGATGGCCAACACATGGTTTAGCAGGAGAGACAGTCACAAGATCACATACAAGAGTGGTTAACATGAAACTTAGGTAGGCTTCCTCCTAGTAAGGAAAGGGCATTGGGGTAGAATTAGTGATTGCAAAGTCATCCTGAGTGAAGCAGTCGGCACACAGCATAAAACCACCATTTGCTACACTGAACTGCAGGTAGTGGTCAGACAAGGCTCTAAGGTCAACAGAGACTAGTCTGAAGACCTGGAACTTAACTTTAGAAAAGCACAAGAGTTCAGGAAAATAATCCAGACTCTTGCACCTCAGGAAGAATAGGAAATCATGGATGGAGAAGAAGAAGAAGAATAGCAGCAGCGCAAAACTGGATGTGTGAGACCTATAGAACATATATATGGCTGAGCCATGTATGGAAATAAGATACATATGGATAGCTGTTGTTGGAATAAAGAAGTCCAGTTAGTCATCAAAAGAATGATAGAGTGCAGGATAAAGTAGAAAGTAGAAAAGGAGGAGCAAGCTAAAAAGGAATACTGGTTGGCTAGCAAAGAGGTTGAGAGAGTGGTAGCAGTAGCAAAGAACAAGGCATCAGACACACACTACCAAATTCTGGAAAAGGACTTAGCAGATGGCACAATGAAATTCTACCAGGTTGCAAGGCAAAGCCAGAAACATGAAGATGTTTATCAGACACCCTTCATTAGGGATGCCAGGAATAACCTGTTAATCAGTACACAGGACATCTAAGGCAGATGGAAGGAGTATTTCCAGCAGCTTCTAAATGAAGAAAACCCCACAGAAGTTGTACTGTCTCAGACATAGCCTACAATGAAATAATAAGAGGAGGAGCCCACCCTAGAAGAGTTAAGAACAGCACTAAGGAAAATAAAGTCAGGGAAAGCAGCAGGCTCAGATGTGTTCATGGCAAATATAATCAGGATGCTGGGTGAGCTCCAGACAATACTCATAACAGTATGGAGAGAAAAGCATATCCTAGATGACTGGAGATTAAGCATTCTAGTGCTAGCATTCAGGAACAAAGGGGACATTAATAACTGTGGGCAGTACAGAGATATTAAACTCCTGCCACACTGCATAAAAGTGCTGGAGAGGTTGATTGGTAAACAAATACACAGAAAGTAAAACGGGAGACGAGTTGTTCAAATTCAGATGAGGATGCAGCATAACCAACTTGATAATCACAGTCAGGCAAATAGTTGAGGAAAAAGTTAGAGATAAGGAAAGAGTCCAACTGACCATTCATAGACATGGAAAAGGAATGTGACAACGTCCCAAGAAAGCTCATTTGGGCAGTCCCAGAAACATTGGTAAAATTAGTGCAGGCTATGTACGAGGACCCAATGATACAAGTACAAACAGTGTTCAGACCCACAGAGGGATTCCCAGTGGGAGTGAATGTATATCAGAGTTCAGCTGTGATCCCACTGCTGTTTATACTGGTGACGGACTATATTAGCAAACAGGTCAAAGGAGACAGATCAACAAATTTGCTACAAGGAGATGATGTGGCACTACAGGCAGACTCTGAGCAAGAACTTCAGCAAAGGATAGGGGAATGGAATACATAACTGAAGGAACATGGGATGAAACTGAGTATAGATAAGGCAGTTGTAATGGCAGCAAATGGGGGAAATCAGAAGGTGAAAATTGAGACCGAAGGGAAAATAGTGTAACAGATTAACAGCTTCAAGTATCTGGGAGGGGTGGTTGAGGAGAAGGGAGGTCTCAGTGAGGAGGTCAAACCTAGGACTACAGCCAACTGGCACAGAGTGTCAGGGGTAGTGTGTGACAGAAGACTGTTTAAGAAGGTGAAGAGCAAATTCTACAGAACAGTGATATACAGTAATACTGTATGATACAGAAATATGGATAAAGATTAAGCAGTTGAGGAAGCTAGAGGTGATGGAGATGAAGTACCTGTGACACAGTGTGGGAAAGATAAAGAAATGAGGACATCAGAGCAGAAGCCCAACTAGCTCCAGTTGCAGGGAATGTTAAATAGAACATACTGCAGTAGTTCAGGCACATGTGCAGGAAAGCAGAGACAATCTGGTGAAGATGATTTGGGACACAGGAAAAAGGCAAGAGGAAACCAGGGTATCCAGCAACGAGATGGATGAGTTGCCGAACAGAAGACCTGGAATGGTCAGGCATGACTGTCAAAGAAGTTAGGAGAGTGGCATTATGTGTGCGTGTGTGTTTAAATAACTTCATACTTGGCTTCTAATTTGAGGATTTTCTTTGTTCATGTGTTTCTCTGTCTTTTTTTGCCTCTACTCTAGCTAGGGATAATCACATTTTAGATAACAAACAATGTTTTATTTCAAACCTGACACTCACTAGTACCCATTGGTAACTCTGATTATGATGCAAATTCAATAATGATGTAGTCACCATACAACCCCTTTGTAATATGAGAATAACTAAAACTAAAATCTGTGGCTGTACAAAGGTAGTCTTTTCAAGCTCTTTCTGTCTTTTCGCATGTATTTTGGAGCTGGGTGGTGAGAAATACTGTGCTGTGGCTGGGTCAAATTAAAAACTTTCTGCCATCAGGTCTTAGTAAAAGCACTAAATACAAAGCTAAATAAGATCCAAATTCAAAAGGACTGTCTCACCACCATTCTGATGAATAGTTGTCATAATGCCTAAGGTCTTCGCCTGTGATGCATGAGGTACAAGGTTCGATCCTGACCTCCGGCCAATGCCTGTTTTTAGTTTGTGTTTTCTTCTTTAGCCTCTGTGAGATTCTTTCCACCTCCAAAAAACATGCTGAGTGTTACCATCTCAAACTCACCAATGAATGGAGCTGTGGGCTGCAGCAGAGGCGCTAGATGATGCCCTATAGAGAGAAGAGTTGTATAGACCAACTCCTTTGGACATCTGCTGTGGTACACAGTATCCTCAAGATAGGAGAACATGGATCATAGACTGTGCACCATGGCAGGCCTAGCCACTCGGTGTAAAATATGGCTCAAGGTGATTCGGTCATGTTGACTAATGCCACCAAATCAGCATGGGTATTTGCAGGTGATAAGTGGGTTGAGGATCCAACCTATGATAACAGTGGGAGGGGTGTATGTGCTATGTGCCCCTGTTGAACAGTGTGTGCCTGCCATAAAGCCTAGCAGCCCTGGCTCAATAAACTCCTGGACAGCCAGTGTCCACTTGCCCAGTCTGGGTTACCTGGGATAGCTGTGTTGAGCGAAAGCTGGACATAAATTCAGTTTTGAATGTATATGTCAGAACAGACAAAACAGCAAATGAGGACTACCTAGGTCCACATGGGTGGGGCAGTAGGAATAAAGGAGGAGAAGCCATTCTAGACTTCTGTCTGGCAAGTGGCTTGATAGTAGCCAACACATGGTTCAGAATGAGAGTCAGTCACAAGATGACATACACAAGTGGCCAACATGCATCTTAGGTGGACTTCCTCCTAGTAAGGAAATGGCACTGGCGTAGAATCAGTTATTGCAAAGTCATCCCCAGTGAAACAGTCAGCTCACAGCATAAACCACCGATTGGCACAAGCAGCTGCAAGCAATGGTCAGACAGGGCTCTAAGGTCAAAAGAGACCAGGGTGAAGACCTGGAAGTTGACTGGAGAGAAAGTATAACAGTTCAAAGAATTACTCAGGGCTCTAGCACCTCAAGGAGAGGAGGAAATAAGTGGAATGGAAAAAGAATGACAGCACCTCAAAATGGCATGTGTGAAGACTACAGAACAGATATGTGGTGGAGCCACTTATGAAAATATGGTACATAAGGAAAGCTGGTGGTGGATTACAGAAGTACAGGAGTTCATCAAAGGAAAGAAAGAGTGAAAGAAAAAGGGGGAGATAGAAAAGATAGACCAGGCTAGGAAGGAATATTGGTTGGCTAACCAAGATACTAAGACAGGAGTTTCAATAGCAAAGAACAGGGGATCAGAGGCACTCTAACAGCTTCTAGAAAGTGATTCAGTAGGTGGCACAAAGAAACTATATCAGGTTGTAAGATAAAGACAGAAAGATAAAGAAAATAGTCAGACACCCTTCATAAGGGATGCCTGGAATAACCTGTTAATCAGTACACAGGACATCTAAGGCAGATGAAAGAAGTACTTCCAGCAGCTTCTGAATGAAGAAAACCCCTAAGAAGCTGTACTGCCCTAGACACAGCCTACAATATGAGAAGGAGGACCCCACCCTAGAAGAATAATAGCACTTAGGAAAATGAAGTCAGGGAAGCAGCAGGCTCAGATGTGGTCACAGCAGATGTGATAAAGATGCTGGGTGAGATAAGGGAGAAATGGGATCTGAGGGTACTCATAGCAATGTGGAGAGAAAGATGTATCCCAGATGACTGGAGAAGGTGCATACTTGTGCCAGTGTACATTAACAAAGGAGACATCCACAAATGTGGGCAGTACAGAGGTATCAAACTTATGTCACATTGCATGAAAGTTCTGGAGGGAGTGATTGATAAATGGATACACAGAGTAGTAGTAGAAAGTAAGATAGGAGATGAGCAGTTCAGACTCAGATAAGGATGCAGCACAACTGACTTGATGTTTGCAGTTAGAAAGATAGTTGTGAAGAAGCTAAAGATGAGGACACAGTCCAATTAGGCATTCCTAGACCTGGAGAAAGCATATGACAAGATCCAAAAAAAGCTGATTTATGCAGTACTGTGGTGGTTTGAAGTCCCAGAAACATTGGTAGAATTAGTACAGGCTATGTACAAGTACCCAGTGACTCAAGTGCAAACAGTGTTCAGTCTCACAAAGGGGTTCCCAGTGGAAGTGGGTGTGCATCAGGGTTCATCTCTCAACCCACTGCTGTTCATACTGGTGATGGACTACATTAGTAAACATGTTGGAGGGGGCAGATCAGCATAATGGTTTGGATGGACAGACTCTAAGCAGGAACTTCAGCAAAGGATAGGGGAGTGGAATGCAAAACTGAAGGCACATGGAATGTAACTAAGTACATATAAGACAGTGGTAATGGCAGCAAATTGGGGAAATCAGAAGAAGCTGAGAATTGAGGTAGAAGGGAAGATAATGCAACAGATTAATAGCTTCAAGTATCTGGGAGGGGTGGTTGTCAAGCAGGGAAGTATGAATGAGGAGCTCAAAGCTAGAATCAGAGGGGATGTAGCCAACTAGAATAAAGTGTCGGCAGTAGTGTATGGCAGTAGAATGTCAAAGAAGCGGAAAACTAAGGGGTACAAAACAGTAGTCTGGCCAGTAGTACTGTATGGCACAAGAACCTGTGCAGTAAAGGCAGAGTGGATGAGAAAGCTAGAGGTAATGGAAATGAAGTGCCTGAGAAGGGTTGTAGGTTGCACACTGTGGGACAGACAAAGAAATGAGGACATAAGAGCAGAAGCCAAAGTAGTTCCAATTGCAGAAAAGATCAGAGAGAACAGATTACGGTGGTTTTGACATGTGCAGAAAAGCAGAAGATAATTTGGTGAAGAAGATTTGGGACAGACAGGAGAAGATAAGAGGAGTTGAGGGCATCCAGCAAATTGGTGGATGGATTGTGTGAGTGAAGATCTGTGATAGTCAAGTATGAGTGTCGAAGAAGGCAGGAGTGTGACATTTTAATTGGGAGAGATGGCAACAGTTAACACAACACCCCAACCCCATGTTGAAAAATAAGTAAAGGGAGTTGATGATGATGATGATGTCTTATCTAATCAGCATAAAGAGTCACAAATACAGAATCTAGAAAATATATCCCACACTAGTGAATAAATGGAATTTCAGTAATCTCGCCAAATTGCTAAACCGTCATATTTCTGTCAGTGAAATGAAATGCAAGTTTGTTATAATTTATAATAATAACTTGAAAAGTTCTTATAGGTATGTTAATTTAATAACTGTAAACTTTAGCCATGTGGACACTATTTTGTACCATGGCAAATGTATTACATCCCCCTGTAATATGACAAGTATAGATGTGTAGGTTTATAGGGAAGAACTAGGCTAGCAGCCTTTGTGGGCCTTTTTAAGATTACCCATTTTCCCTTTTTGTGCTCAAAATAGCCTATCCCATTTGGTTATAGAGTGGCCTTGCCCATTCAGTGGTTGATAATTATGGATTACCCCTGATAGGAATAACTGGGATCATGCCATATAAGGGGACCCATGCATGGCATAAAGCATTTAGGAGCTGCCACCATCAATTAGTAGCACAGGGGGCAGTCCTGGGGTAAATTTTCAGTTTTCCAGCCATAGATCTAGGTTGTGTTTGAAAATGGACAGAGATGAACTTTGTTTTATGTGAATGATAAGTTTGTTCCACAGCAGCTGTATCATCTGCAAAATGTATCTGTCCATCCAAACCATTATGCTGATGTTGCAGAAGAGGTTTAGATCCAAAAGACTGAGTGTTTTTGATGCCCATTGACTTGTTGATGTGCAGTAAATCCATCAGTAATGGGTCAGAGGATGCCTTGTATGCCAGACACTGGTCACCTCTTAGCAGTCTGTAGGATACTAGGTATAGTGATATGGTTTTGAGTTGATCCATGTAGGACATGTTGTTCAGGCCTTGTATCCTTTTAGTAAGGTATCTCTGTGAGCATTCCAGTTGTTGCATATATGGACAGATAAATGCCAAAGGTGTATTATATTCAATTATTGGCCTAATGAGGGCTGAGTAAAGGGGAACAATGACATCCCTAGATCTAGATTCACTGCCTGGGTGTAAAAATAATGCACTAGCCAAACACCTTTCTCTTCATAAAAGACGCACATGTTTTAAGTTCCAGATCCTGAATCGCATAGACATGGGTGATCTTGAAGGAGACATCCCGAAGATTCTGGAGAAACATGAACTCGTGTGGCAATTAAAGCTGAACTCTTTTAGGAAGCCTGGACTAAACTACTACTGTTCAATTAAAAGTGCACTGAAACTTAGAAAATTGCCATATTGTTTACATGACTAATTTTATTTTATTTTATTTTATTTTATTCTACCAGTTGGTTTTAAATACCATTTAAAATCAGTTGTAATTTAAGTGTATATTTTGTTTCCATCATCATACATTTTTTCTTAATATTGTTTCTTTTTCTGGTTCTCTTTTTTCCACTTTATTCAAAATGATGTGTAATAACAATACTAACTAATTATAAAATTATATATATTTTTATAGGTAGTTTTCAGGGGTTTTGTACACAGACCTTATGAAGTCTAGAAGGACGAAAGCAATCTTTGTTAATAAGTTATGAAAACAGAATATGATTTTTACAATTGATTTTTTACATACAAAGTGTATATATTTATATGTATTTTTTGATTGCCAAATGGACTAAGGTTGATATATTTCCAGCCATATATTATATTGTCTTGGATAAAATCACAGACTTAATAATCTGGTTAAATTAGAGGTACCACATCATTATATAATTGTATTTAGAGTACATAAGGGTTATATTATTATGACAGCTACTAAGGAGGACAGGACCAGCTTGAATGTCACACTGATGGGGGAAGGGATGTGAATATAACATGCGTACCAATAACACTTGTTTTATAGCACAAGAAAACACTCCCTTGCCTGATAAAAAGTATGTATGTATGTGTGTATATATATATATATATATATATATATATATATATATATATATATATATATATATATATAGCGAAAGCTTGTGAGGAAACTATTACTCTATTTTTGTTTTACTTGGATCGCTTGTCTGTGTTTTGCTTGGATTACTTTCGAATACTTAGTAATTCTGTACAATTATATATTTTTTATTATTTTTATTTACTTGAGTTTAAGTTCACTACTTCTACTACTATTGTTTGATCTGATTAATATACAGTGTTTAACTAGAGATATATGGACTGATAATCTTCCACACAGAGAAGTTTCTTACACTGTTTTGATGTTACAAGTTAGGGACTTCCTCATTACTTTAATAAGAAATATTCCCTTAAGAAACTAGTCCTAAATCTTGCTAAACCATTGATGTATCTGGACTTACTACTTAAATTAAGAACTGCATGTCACTCTAAAACTTATTTAAACATATAATTTGTCCAATTCATGATTACAATGCCATCTTTTGTGTTTATAGTTTAACTGATATGAATATTCTAGATGCAGTTCAGAGAAATGTTTCCAAAAACATCTCTTCAATAAGGGAATTCCCTTACAGTGGATGGCTGGCAAAATCAAATCTTTTTATTCTAAACTATCACTGCATTAGGGCAAACTTATGCTTGCTGTATAGATTTCTTGATGGTGACCTGCTAAGGAGAGTTCTGGGTCTGGAATTGTCAGTTCACATAAAAATTATAAGATGTCATGGTCCATTATGTGTAGTTCCATCTCATAATACAACTGGTAGGAATTAATTTATTACACATCAGATCCAATGACTGCAGAACAAGCTGTCTTTTGCTATCATAGATTTACAGGGAAGTACTAAGCAATCAGTTTACAGACTATTACATGCATAGCCAGTAATCAGACAGTGGCCAAAGGTAAGAATAAAATCCTGTACCTTGTGCCTGTGAGATAAACACCTTAACCATTATGCACCCCCTCCCCCATAGTAATGTTTAATTCATCCTTTGATGGGTTGGACTAAGAAAGTTTAGTTGAAACAAAGGAGTCCAGGTATGTTTATCATTTGATCAGCCTTAGCCATATAGGTTATATTTCCTACATAGCATATAACAGCTGGCCTGCTTCCAGAGCTTAAAGGCACCTTCCACATGCTCAAAATATTGGTAGCTCAAGCAAAGCTGAAAAAAATCAACAGTTTGGATGACAACCCCTTCAGAGCTTTCCTGTCAACCAGGAGTGTTCCTCTTGTGGGCATTCGAGGATCAACTGTCAACTAGCATTTCTCCATTGTTCAGCAGATTAGTTCCCTTTGGGGAAGAAAACCTTCCACATTAATCAAAAAAAATGTTTTATTGGACTGGCATATGATGTTCATTCACTTTTTACACTGAAGTGCAATGTTTTACTTTTGTGGAAAAAAAAGTTGTTAAAACTATTTTTCTTTGTTTTTCTGCTTAAAACATTTGTTAAATTACTTTTGGCAGTTGAGGTAAGAGTTTATGATGCTTTTCCCATTTTTTTTTTTGTGGAGAAAATACTTTTTTTTTTTTTTTTTTTTTTTTTTAATAATAACCTGTTTTACCAACTGATATGAGTTTTACCTGTGGTCTTCAGGATTCATTTTCAGCTTCACCATGGAACAATTTACATATTCCTTGGTTCTTCCTTGTACCAGCCAAATAAAGTATCCAGACAGCCTTTGCCCCTTTACCAGTCTATAATTATGCCCCAGCTGCAGATGGGTGACTCTGCTGTGGCTATTTCTGGTTCCTCTGACCATTTACCTTCTACCTTGGCTCTTTCCATGAACTAGAAGATAGATATGCCCTGCGCAAATGTCAGCATGCCTTTAGTGGTGAAAAAAAAAAAAAGAAGGAGCACAGATGGCCTCTGCCTGGACAGATTGGGATGCCTATCACTAGGGGTGATATGCCTGACAGCAGTCAGTCTGCTTCTGTTGAAATTACTGTTAGGAAGCGGAAATTTATCTTTTGTTATTTTCTGTCACTTTAGACAGGAATGATTTATTGTGCTTAGCTCAGGACTTAGTTTACTGTCCCATGGCCCTTCTGATTCTGGTGTTACTGGTAAGAGAACAAAGGAATTAATTTTCTGAAGATTCCCAGTATAATGAACAGAAACATTATTTTGAGGGCACAACGTCTACTTTCTTTCTCGGGAGAGTGATTATGATGAGAGCATTTCTTCTGATAGTCTCTTAGAAGAATTTTCTTTTTTTTTTGAAATTATATCTAGAACGAACCAGTTGTTTCAGTAGAAACATAATGCTTTTCCACTTTCTTTGAAAAAGTACTATGATTTATTACAGCTGGGATTTCCTGAATCTACACCTGTTTCTCCTGTTCTGCCCTGACAGCCAGCCTGCTGCCTCTGTGAAATCAGATAGATTATATAAAGTTCCTCAGTCTTACACATTTTTATTTCCTAATCTCAGATCTGACCCTGCAATGATTTCTTTGGTAAATCCTACTGCTAAAGATCTGGTAAATGCTACCCCCCCCAATAAGGATTGAAATGCATTTGATAAATTTGGGAAAAGTGTGCACTTCTGCCAGACTTATTGTTGGAATTCATAATTTTTTTGCTCACGTTAAAGTTTATGCTTGAATTATTTGGGAATATGAGGAACATTATTGCCACCTTTCTCTCTTCTAGGGGAAAGTCTCTGAATATTCTTAATGCTTCTGTGTCACTAGTGACTATACAATATTGTGTGCTTATGATTCAGCTGATGCCTCTTCCAGAGTCAAAGTAAACTTTATTGTCATTTAGAACTGCACGTGTGTAGCCTAAATGAAATTTCGTGCATCAGCTCAATTCTTGAGATTACAAAGGAAAGTGAAACAACACATACAAGTAGAGGAATAAACATAACTAACAAATACAATACCACCCCCAATAAATGCAGAAAAGAGCAGAGATATTTGCCACCCTCATATACAAAAAGAATGCCCTCCCCCAAGTTAAATTTAAAGCAATACAAAACACACTACAGATTGAAATGCCTAAGTTATTTGCACTTGAGAGAGTTAAATAATATTGACTGTGGATATAATAAATAAATATTGCATTTACTTGAAATATATGCATGTATGTATTGCGCAAATAAATAAACATTGACTTATTATGTGCCCAGATCCCTGAGACTAGTGCCAGAGTTCAGAAGTCTAATCATTGTAGGGCAGAAACTGATAATGAATCTTGTAGTCCTGCAGCAGATGCTGCGATTTCTCCTGCCCGATGCCAGATGATTAAACAGTCCATGTGCAGGATGTGTGTTGTCCTGTATTGTTTTGGTGGCCTTTCGGATGCTTCTTGCAGAATAAAGTTGTATCAATAGAAGGCTGGAACCTGTTACCTTCTCTGCAACCATCACCACTCTTTCTAGCTCCTTCCTTTCTGTAACTGTGCAGCTTCCAAACCACACTGTGAAGTTGCAGGTGAGGATGCTCTCTATTGCACCTCTATAGAAGGTGGAGAGAATATGAGGAGGAAGCTTAGCTTTTTTCAGCCTTCTTAAAAAGTGGAGACATTGGTGTGCTTTCTTGACTGGTGCTTCCCGACCACAAGAGATCCTCTGATATGCGTACACCTAAGAATTTCATACTGTTAACCCTCTCCACACTCTCACCATTGATCCTGAGCATTTGGTGGTTTGTTCTCCTTTTCCTGAAGTCAATGATAATCTCTTTGGCCTTGCTTACATTCAGGTCAAGGTCTTTCCCCTCGCACCAACTGATCAGAGATGCCACCTCCTCTCTGTACGCCCTTTTATCTTCCTTTGTGATGAACCCCACGACTGTGGTGTCATCAGCAGACTTGATGATATGGTTGGACTTGTGCTTAGCATAGCAGTCATGGGTCAGGATGATAAATAACAGTGGGCTGAGTACACATCCCTGTGGAACCCC
This sequence comes from Protopterus annectens, assembly GCF_019279795.1. Taxonomy (NCBI): domain Eukaryota; kingdom Metazoa; phylum Chordata; order Ceratodontiformes; family Protopteridae; genus Protopterus; species Protopterus annectens. The sequence continues at coordinate 380,009,157 of NC_056726.1, forward strand.
GGTGTTAATTGTGATGCACTTTGATGTGTTCTTACCTGAACACACCCTCTGTAGTCTTTCAGTCAGGAAGTCCAGGATCCAGTTACAGAGATGTTTACTGATACCTAAATGTTCCAGTTTTTCTATCAGCTGTATTGGTACCACCATATTAAATGCAGAGTTGAAGTCTGTGAACAGTATCCTCACATAGTTGTCTTTCAGAGCAACTGCTACTGGGACTGTTATGAGAAGGTTTTGTTTGTTTACGTGCACAGAATCTCCCTGAGGATGTTAAAGATTAAATGCTGAATTCTCCATCAGACAAAGAGGTTGTTTTGGTCCATCTGCTCCATAGGCCTGTAAAAGTATAATGAGAAACTGATTCAGGGAATTACTCAGATTTTTCAGCCTTCCGTGTTCAAGTTTGTTACAGGTTTTACACCTGCCTCTGCAAACTTTTATAAAACTCAAAATAAGAAAACAAAGTAAGCTTCTGGCAAGCAGACATTCAAAAGACAAGTGCAAGGGGCTCCACACAGAATGGAGGAGACCCTCAGAAATAACAGTCCAACAAATTTTAATAACTATCTGCAGAATTCCCCCCTCCCTTCCCAACCTAGAAAGCCTTTAAATCTTCTCCAAAATCTGCTTCTCCATGTATGCCTTCTTTCGAACAGATGATTTCAGACAAATGGGCTCTGATGGTAATTCATCATGGATACAGATGGAAGTGGGAATCCCTTCCTCATTTTCAGGGGATACTCTCTCCTCATCCAATAGAGCAAGCTTCTTTTTTTCCCTCCTGTTATTCACCATTTGATGAATCAGGGGGTGATAGAAACTGTCCTTCTTTTCCTAAGGAAAGGTTTTATTAGAGAATGTTTCTGATCTCAAAGAAAGAAGCATCCCAGAGACCAGTGTTAGATGTTTTCTTTCAAAAACAGTTTGTGAAAGTCCTTGAATTTAGAATGATAAACCTTCACAACCTGTTATCTCTGATTCCCCCTTTAAGTTTCTTAGTAACTATATTTAAAGGATGCTTAAAATCATATTCCTGTAGTCTTAGATTTCAAATATTGCTATAGTCGTAGATTTCAAACAGTTAAGGTTTTCTGCATTGCACTTTCAGTTCTCTGCATTACTCTCTGGTTTATCCACTACTTCAAGGGTGTTCTCAAAGTGTCAAGCTCCAGTGACAGCCTATTGCAAGACTGCAAGGTATTCACATCTTCATTATTTAGACAAGTTTGCGGAGTCTTTTTTCAAAGTATCATAAATCTCTCACTTGAGTGAGAAGTCTCCTTCACAGGCTGAGGTCTCAAGAGAACATACAAAAGTCTTATTTGAACCAGGATTGTTTTCTTTGGGTGTCTCCTAGATGCCTCAGTTCAAAAAGCTTTTCTTCCAGGAAAATGAAAATCTATGTCTAGATCTATTCCTGAATTTTTCTACCCAACCCAAAGTTTTAGCAAGGAAATTTCTTAGGAAACTTGAATTCATGATTCTCATGATTCCTGTAGCCAGTCTCCATTTGAGAATTATACAGTGGTATTTAAAATCTGTATGGTCCCAACATCAACATTACCCTGACATTCCAGATTCCTGTTTTGGGATTTGTGTTAGTTAGTATTGTTATTACACATCATTTTGAAACTACTACTGTTCAATTAAAAGTGCACTGGAACTTAGAAAATTGCCACATTGTTTACATGACTAATTGTATTTTGTTTTATTTTATTCTACCAGTTGGTTTTAAATACCATTTTAAATCAGTTGTAATGTAAGTGTATATTTTGTTTCCATCATCATACATACATTTTTATTCTTATTTTTATTTATTTATTTTTTTCCCACTTTATTCAAAATGATGTGTAATAACAATACTAATTATACAATTATATATGTTGTTTAGGGTTCTTGTACACAGACCTGAAGAAGTCTAGAAGGATGAAAGTGATCTTTGTTAACAATAGGTTATGAAAGTAGAAATTGATTTTTACATGCAAAATGTATATGTATATATTTATATATATTTTTGATTGCCAAATGAACTAACGTTGATATATTTCCAGCCATGTAGTATATTGTCTTGGATAAAATCACAGACCTAATAATCTACTTAATAATCTGGTTAAATAAGGGGTACCACATCATTATAAATTTTATTTAAAGTACATAAGGGTTATATTATTATGACAGCTACTAAGTAGAGCAGGACCAGCTCGAATGTCACACTGATGGGGGAAGGGATGTGAATTTAACATGTGTACCAATAACACTTTGTTTTACAGCACAATAAACCACTTCCATCCCTGATAAAAAGTATATATATATATATATATATATATATATATATATATATATATATATATATATATATATATATATTTAGAAAGCTTGTGAAATTATTACTCTATTTTTGTTTTACTTGGATCGCTTGTCTGTGTACTTAATAAAGGATTTTCGACTGGAAACAGACTGTCTGCCTTACTTGGATTACTTTCGAATACTTAGTAATGCCGTACAATTATATATTTTCTATTATTATTTTTTGTTTTGTTTTGACTTAAGACGACTTTAAGTTCGCTACTTCTACTACTATTGTCTGATCTGATTAATATACAGTGATTAACTAGAAATATATGGACTGAAAATCTTCCACACAGAGAAGTTTCTTACACTGTTTTGTAACTACAGACACCTCAGACTTTGCTTAGGGAGTGGTATCTATGTGAGTAAAAGTGCAAAGTCTTTGGAATAAAAACAGCAGACCAAAACACATTGTGTAAAAGAGTTGTTGGCAGTAATAAATGCTCTCAGCTCATTCTCAATCATGTATGGTCCCCTGGACTGTTAAAAGTGATTACACACAGCACCACAGTGATGTGGGACATAAACAGGGAGAGTCAGATCTTACCCTTTGTGCTGACTAGCCACGGTAGTCTGGGATATAGCATTTCATCACAATCTCACTCTACAGGCATTTTACATATCGTCCAAGCAACTAACTAGCTAACAGAAATGCAATACCTTTTAGGCACCTATTTTCTGAGGGCATGCAGCAGGTACTAATGGAGGCAAAGAATCCTGCTATTACTAACTTACTAAATAGAAAAGATTTTCTAGTTGGTGCCAAGACAAGAACTAGGACCCTATTAATGTTAATATTTGTACGATTCTACAATATATAGGTGAATTATCATCCTCTGGTCTTTTTTACTCCTCCGTCAAGGTTCATTTGTCAGCCATTTCAACGTGTCTGCCCATGGATTCCCATTTTTAATGCATTCTCATAATGCTTTTTAAAGGGGGTGCTGCTTACCCAGTATCCTAGAAAACAGATGTCTCCTCCCTGAGATCTCAACACTGTTTTGGAAAAGTTAACTTTTGTTCCATTTGAACCCTATCAGGCTGATTTGAGGTTCATATCATGGAAAACTGCTCTGAATTCTGCAAAAACAGTGTCTGAGTTGCAAGCTCTCATGATGGGTCATCCTTATCTCATTTTCAACAAAGATAAGTTTTCCTTGAGAACTAATCCTTCTTTTATGCTTAAAGTGGTATTGTGCATGAAATTACTTTTTAAAACACCTTTATTAAATTATCACTTAAGACACAGGCACCCATACATTATTAATAAAAGAAAACAAGCCATATTAAGATTTATATACATTGTACATTACATATGTTTTATTACATTATAACAACAGTCATTCAGTCCAGCATTACATAAATTGCTCAGTTCCTGTATCCCTAAAACCTCCCTCCTCCTCTTCACATTACTCCATATGTACTGTTTCCATTTTTTCCTATGTAGTTTGCCCCTTCCTTTTTCTAAATAACCCACTTTCAGTGTTTTATTCTTTTACAATATTTAATACTTCGAATACACTTTTTAAACAACAAACATCTTTATTAAATTACCACTTATGACATAGGCAATCATGCATTTATATAAATGAAAACAAACCATATTGGCCTATTTAAAGTTGCAAACATCATACATCAATTATAATCTAAACAGTCATTGCCAGTCAAATATTACAAAGCTCATTCAATTCCTCCTTCCCTTAAACCACATTCCTGCTGCAAAACATTATTCTGCATGTATTATTCCCATAATTCCCATTTTTTTCTGTATAATTTGCTCATACTGTTTTCTAAAGATCCTACCTTCAATTGTCTATCTCTGTTACTATATTCACTACTGCTAATACAGTTGGTTTAGACTTGGATTTCCATTTTCTAGTAATTGCTTTTTTGGCAGCCACCAGACTTAAACTCAGCAAGGCCTTACTATGTCTATCCAATTCTGATTCTGTATCATAGCTCAAAAAATCATTTCCTTAATTACACTAATTTGCTAACCCAGTATTTCTGTTAGAGTAGTCTGCAGGAGATTTTTAAAGTCTGCCAACTCATTACACTCCTAAAAAAACATGTTGCCAGATACCTCTTTCTTCTGCATCACACCTCCAACATTTGCAATCTACCTGAGGAAAAATTATTTGCTGTCAGCCTGGCACATAAAAATACCCATGAACATATCCAAGCAAAGATTCTAAATCTTCTAGACTTTTGTTGCACATTTGGGAGCCATACATATATCCCTCCATTGTTTTTGTTAACTGCTCATACAGTCTCTCTTCCCAGTCCTTTCTAACCTCCTCTGCTTGATGCCTATATTTATCATAAAATATTTTATATGCTTTACTAATTATCCTTTTTTTAACAGCAGCTTCTGATGTTCTTCGTGTTTCACTGTTGCAGTCATCACATTTGGGTTATCCCTGCCAGGGTAGCCCTTGGCTGGCCCGAATACCATAGACTTAGTATTTCTGCGTCGGTTGCCATTGCTTGAGGACTGATGTCAGGTCATCAGTGGTATCAAGGAAGGCATCCAATGCCATTACCCCAGTATTTCTTGCCGTGGAGCCCGAAGCAGAAGCAGTTCGCATGAGTGCTGGTCGGCCGCTACCGGAGTTTCATTTCCGAACTGAAATTGAAGTCTGCGAAAGCTAAATACCCTGTTGGGGATCCTTTTTTCTTGCACTAACCACTGTCAGAAAAAGACTAGTTAATAATTGTCCCACCTGTGGAAAGCAAATACCACACCAGAACTTCCATTCTTACTGTGTCACTTGTCTAGGCCCAGACCACAATGTCCCTTGTTGTTGCTTCTGTGCTCTGTTTAATGCCAGAACTATCTGTCGTCTGGCCCTTATTGCAGCTAGATATTTCCGTTTACAATCCTTGAATTCTGATTTGGCTTTGGTAAGCCATCCGACAGCAGATCTTCTGAAAAAATGTAAAGATAAAGACAGAGACAGACCGCACAGGACCAAACCTTCCAATGACACTTCCGTTAAGCTGGTCGTCAGTCCTCCAAAACTCAGTGAGGCACTTTTGCAGCCCCTGATGCCCACTTTAGTTATTTCACAGGCCGCTACCGAGACCCTTTCGGAGTCTGGTATGCCGCAGAACTCTTCTTCATCTAAGGATCCTGCGGTCGTCTCTACCTTAGATGGGTCCGGAGCTGCTGTGCTGGCACCGGCTTCCGAGGAAGTCCTTCGCAAACTGAATCCTGACATAAACCAACGTCTTCTTTCATGACTTCCATTCTTTCGAAAACAACCGAGTTCCTCAGGCCCAGGGGTCAAACTACACCCACTAAACCGACTACCCATTCTCAGGCAGCTGCTCCCTTGCCTCCGTCTCAAATGCTTAAAATGGCAGAAGACCTTATCATGCTGATTAGGGGCCAGTCCACTCCCACAAAAAGGAAAAGAGATCTGTCTCCAGTAGTTTTGATTGAACAAGACTCAGATGAATCCAATCCATCTGACTATGAAGACATGTAGCCACTCTCCACTTATGAGGATTCTGATGCAGAGGAATCCATTCCTTCAGCCTCTCCCCCAGAGGATTTCTCCTTTGGGGAAAGTCTGCATACCTTAAGGGAGCATTTCCAATGGGAGAGTCAAAACTTCCCACAATCTAAAAAGAGATTCAGAGAGTTCTTGGACTTTCCACAACACAGGCCCTAAGCCATCCCCCCAGTCCTAGATGTGGTGGATAATGTCTTCCTTGAATACAGCTTGACTCAAGATGCCCTCCCTCCTGCCCCCAGCAAACCAGACAGGTACTACAGAGTCCCTTACTTACACAGATATCTTTTTTAAGAATCCTACAGCTGACTCTGAGGTCATTACTCAAGGCCCTAAAGAGATTAAAGCAACCTCAGCTAAGAATCCCAGCCCCTCAGACAGGGATTCCTGAGCATTGGACAGATGGGGTAAAAAAGTATACTCCTCAGCTACTCTTGCTATCAGGGCACTAAATTGTCAGTTCCATATGCTTAAGTATCAGCAACATACCTTGAAACTCCGTAAATAAAAAATTTCCTCCTTTCCTGCATGGGCAGAATCAAAAGATTTACAGGACTTAATGCATTCTGCTGGTCAAGTAACTAAACACACTTTGCAATGTGGTGTTGACACCCCTGAAGCTTCTTGCAGGGCAGAAGTCACCAGATCTGTCATTAGAAGCCATGCATGGATTAAGGAACAACCCCTGCCAGACCATGTCAAATCAAAATTGTTGGATGCACCCTTGCACAAAGATAACTTGTCTGGCACTAAAGCAGAAGAGGTCTTAAAAAAGATGGAAGAAAAAGCATAATCTATGCAGACTGTTAAAGATTTCTTACAGGTCAAGCCCCCTAGGTTCAGCAGGCAATTCCCCTCCAAGCACTGGTCCTTTCCTGCTCCGAGTAGACAGGACCAACCTAGGTCCCATGGAAACAGACCCCCCCCCCAGACAGCAGCCCCAGGGGATGCAGAGATCAAAGCAGTGGACTACCTCCACTTCAAAACCAGGGAGTTCTGAGCCACCCCCTTATGGTAAGAACTCACAATGATTCACCCTCTTCCCAACCTCACCTCTGCCCACCCTCACATACCACTAGGAGGAAAACTCTCTTTTCACTCAAGCACCTGGGCCAACATTACTGAGGACAAATGGGTTTTAAACATCGTGTCTCAGGGGTACAGATTCTCCTTCCACACCCTTCCAACTCCAAAAGGATTCCCAGATCTACCACCAAATCAGTGGGCAGAGGCTAAAAAACAAATCTTTTTTCAGCTCTCTTTGGAGGCAGTAGAGCATGTTCCTGCAGAGCAGATAGGCCAAGGCTTCTACTCCAGACTTTTTCTGGTGCCCAGAAAAGAGGGCACCTGGCGCCCCATCCTTGATCTTTCCATTCTAAACACACCCTCCAACAGCTGCTACTCATGCTCTCCAAAGATACCTGGCTAGCTACCCTGGACCTGAAAGAGGCCTACTTCCACATTCCTATCAGGGAGTCCAGCAGAAAATATCTCCGCTTCAGGGCAGAATCTCAACACTTTCAGTTCTCTGTGCTTCCCTTTGGCTTATCTACTGCTCCCAGAGTTTTCACAACATGCATGGCTCCAGTCATTGCCTTTTGCAGACAAAGAAATATTCAAATTTACCCCTACTTAGATGACTGCCTTATTCTGGCAGACAGCCAGTAAAAGCTGCTCAAAGACCTGGCCTTTGTAAAGGACTTGCTAACCTCCCTAGGGTACACAATCAATGAAAAGAAATCCAGACAGGTACCCACCAAAAGGATAATCTTCCTGGGAGCAACTCTAGACACAGCATCCCAGATGGCATGCCTTACACCAGAGAAGCAAATTTTCATATCAGCTTACTTCTCTCAACTAGTCACCAGGCCCCAGCTTTCTGCAAGGAAAATCCTGCAAGCCCTAGGGTTCATGGCCTCTTGCATACTCCTCCTCCTTCCATATACCAGACTGCATATGAGGAAACTTCAGTGGTACCTAAAGATCCTTTGGTGTCAACACTCTCAGGATCTGGAAACACTTCTGCCTATAATTCCTTGCCTGAGGAGGGAATTTCTTTGGTGGACAACAGCATGCTCCCACAACAAGGAACTTCCCTTCTCCCCACTCCCCGCTGCCCACTCTCCACAGATGCATCAGACTATGCTTGGGGTGCACAACTGGATAGCAGGTGCATACAGAGCCAATGGAACCTGCAGCAACTCCCTCTGCACATCAGTCTAAAAGAAATGGTGGCTGTGCAGCAGGCCTTAATAAGTTTCAAACACCTTCTTTCTACAGGGGTTCTCCTGATCAAGACAGACAACACCACTGTGATGTGGTACATCAACAAACAGGGACGGACTCACTCCAACCTGCTGTGCAGGCTGGCTATGACCCTTTGGTTCACAGCCTCTTCCATGCAAATACACCTGTTAGCTCGATACCTGCCAGGCTCTCTCAACCACCTGGCAGACTTATTAAGCAGACAGCTCTTGGACCCCTATGAATGGCAGCTCAACAGAAACATCTTCTTCCTAATAACTCAGAAATGGGGAACCCTGGAGGTTGACCTCTTCGCCTCCCACACCAACCACCAGCTCAGCAAATTCTGTACCAGGGAACATCACTGCATGGCTTGGAAAGTGGATGCCCTGTCCTTCCCCTGGGTAAACCTCTCTGTCTATGCCCTTCCTCCCCTACCTCTCATTCCCAGGGTGCTGCTCAAAATAAAGGAGGAAAAACCAAGGACCATTCTCCTAGCTACAGACTGACCCAGACAGCACTGTTACTCCTTGCTGCCTAGACTGTCCCCGCTGTCTCCATAGAATCTTCCTCAGATTCCAAACCTCCTAACCTAGGGGGAAGGGAAACACATGCACCCACGACTGCAAACACTCAATTTGGCAGCTTGGCTTATACCCTAACCCCTGACCAATCTGCCATCATCAATAAACAGGTTCTGGATATTATCTGAGAGGCCAGACGCCCTAGCACACAAAAGTCTTATGCAGATAAATGGAAAAGGTTCTGCACCTGGATCCAGGCTAAGGGGGACAACACATCACAGGCCTCCATCCCTCTCATCCTGTATTACTTAGCTGACCTGCTACACAGTGGTCTCTCATTCTCCTCTATAAAAATTCATGCCTCTGCAATTTCTGCTTACTTTCCCACTGAGCAGCCTCTGTTTTCACACACTCTGATTAAACAGTTCCTCAGAGGGGCTAGCAACTTGAGGTCCCCCAGAAGGGCAACAACACCAGCTTGGGACCTTAACTTTGTCTTGGAAAAGCTCACCCTGCCATCCTTCGAACCAGCTTCTTCTGCAGAGCTAAAATTTCTCTCCTGGAAAACAGCCTTCCTCCTGGCTATCACTTCAGCCAGAAGAGCCTCTGAGCTGCAAGTACTCATGGCTGTGGAATCCTTTATCATCTTCCATGCAGACAGGGTATCTCTCAGAACTAATCCATCCTTCTTGCCTAAGGTGGTGTCCAGTGTGGCCGTCAACCAATCCATTAATTTACCCACCTTCTTTCCTAACCCCCAAAACAAGGGGAAAGGATTCTGCACTCTCTAGATGTGCACAGACAGCTTAGATACTATCTGGACAGGACTAAACCCTTCAGGAAGTCTGATCAATTGCTGGTTAGCTTTGCTTCAGGGGCAGAAGGCAAAGCCATCTCCAAGCAAACAATTTCCAAATGGATAGCACACTGCATCCATTTCTGCTACAAACAGCATGGGAAGCCTCCCCCCAAGGGGGTCAAGACACACTCCACCAGAACAGCCTTCACCTCTGCAGCTTTCTTCAGAGGTGTCCCCACCAGGGACATCCTGGAGGCTGCCACCTGTTCATCTGTTCATACTTTTACCAAGCATTACTACCTGCCTCTCTTCTCAGGGCTGGGTTTACCTCTGCAGTCTTGCAAGGCATGCTAGCCAGCCCCTAGCTTCCTGGACTGCCTCCACCCATTTTCTTCAGCTTTGGAAAGATACCCAAATGTGATGATTGCAACAGTGAAACATGAAGAACATAGTACAGTTGTGTACACTTACCATAAATGTAGATGTTCGAGTGTATTCACAGTTGCAATCCTGGTTTCCCTCCCTCCATCCCCCTTTTTCTTTTTTCCTTGTTGTCCCCTTTTCCTTACAAGGGACATTTTGGTATTTATTTTCCACTGATGGGGTTCTTCCATCAAAGCCTGGCCTCCTACTTTGGTGTCTCCTTACAGGTTAGGGCAAGAAAAACTGATGTAATGTCGTCGGATGCCTTCCTTTATACCACTGATGACCTGATGTCAGTCCACAAGTAACAGCAACTGACGCAGAAATACTAAGTCTATGGTATTCGAGCCGGCCGAGGGCTACCCTGGCAAGGATAACCCAAATGTGATGACTGCAACATTGAATACACACGAACATCTACATTTATGATAAGTGTACACAACTGTACTTTCTTGATTCTACTAAAAACTGTACTATCAGTGGTCTTTCACTTAGGGCCCCCCTATTTTTCTCTTTGCCTATACTCTGACATCAATCCTTCATAGGGAAGACAATTTCTCGTCTGCAGTCCAAATGAATTCTTGGTCTCTTCTCATTCTATTACCTTTCCCTCTCTAATTATTTACTTCCAGCACCTTGATTATTTGACAGTTCTCTCCATTAAATTCCAATCTACTCTTGCCTATTCTCTCTACCCCTAATTGCAGTCATTCGTATTGGCAGAATCTACTTTCTCCATCTCCCTTGTTGGCTTAGTTCTTAGAATAATTTCTGCTACTTTATGAATATAATGTTCTATATGGTTACTAATATTCTCCTTGAGGATCTGCATCCCAAATCCCAGTCACTCCTTGTTTCTTGAGCTTCTTCCCCCCGTTTCATCATCAACACTTTCCACTTTGAATTATAGCTTTCTGCTTGTGCTATGTATAGGAACATTAACTATGTAGCTCTGAAATACCCCTTCAAATCAGGTAATCTCAAACCATCTTGTTCTATTGGAAGGATCAACGTATCCCACTTGAGTCTTGCCAACTTTGCCTCCCAGATAAAATCCTTCAACTCTTTATAGGATTATATGAGGTTACTAGGCTATTGGCCCTAAGGCCTGTACAAACCTAGCCATGTTATACCCTTGTTCCCTTATGGACCAAGATATATAGTCTATGTTTGTGTGCAAATCTAAGATCAGCACCGGCTACCCTTTCTAAGAGGGACATAGGTGAAACCCCAAACGTAATTGTATGGTTTCCCATCCAGTTGTCCAGGTTATGCTTCAATAGGGTCATTTAGGATCTCTGTTTTACATGAATTGGGAGTTTGTTCCAGAAGAGTGGCTATCTCTGGGAGACGTGTCTGTCTCTCCAGCATGTTCTGTTAATATCACAGGCTAGGCTAAGACCTCTAGAGTGAGTGAATCTTGTTCCATTGGAATTGCTAACCAGAACTTCTCATCCATTTGATAAAAATATGACTGACCTGTGTAAAAAAACTAAAGAGACTAAAACATTTTCACTACTTGTACCTTGCTGTCTCTAAACCAGAGCTTCCAATTTCTCAGTTTTTGTATTATCTTTTGTTTAGTGTCTTTACACATATCCTTAGCTGCCATAGCAGAATCCCTTTTAATCCATACTTCTAAGGGCTTCATTTTATCATGTCCCCATAAATATGGGTATTGTTGAAACAATTCTTGTGTGTTGATACATAGTTTACAGCTCTATTACTCTTGTTTTATCTTCATTAATTTTGTATCCTGAAAAGACTTGAAACTGTCTCAGAATGTTCCATAACACTGAAATGTCCTTTTCTGGCTTTATTAGGTATACAATAATGTGGGTGTGAGCAGGCAGTTCTTTGTATTGCTGCTAATGAGCCAAAGCAAAGACAAGTTAGTGTTTGAGAAACAATCACAATTGACCAAGGACTGCTCTGAAACTGTGTTTGATTCTGATGAAGTCTCTGGATAAGAGATGAAAGCGTTTAATCTGATATCTTTTGTGCTGTGTGTTTTTTAATAAACTGTTGAAGCGAACGGCTGAGACTTGTGGATTTTTGAATTGGACAGCCTCTATTGGATGACTACCTGAAATTCATCATTAGGTATAAAATAATATAATCTGCAAGTAAAGCCAGCTTTTCTGATTACCATACTAATTATATCCTTGAATTTCGGAGTCACTTATTTTCTTTGCCAGTGGTTCTAAATATAACGCAAATGACAAAGGGGAAAGAAGACATCCTTGCCTGGTTCCTTTGCTCAAACAAAACTTATCAGTGAGGAACCCCACCCACTTTAATTTTCACCTCCCATCCCTCATGTATCCTTCTACTCAACCTTATAATTTTTATCAGGGAATGCAAATACTTCCCTTGCCCTGCTCATAAAATCCCAGCTTACTGTGTCAAATGAGTTCTCTGCATCAAGAGCCACCAACAACAGTGGTATTTTGTTACGTTCTGCTTCCCTCTGGATCATCAAGTTATCAAATGTTTACCTTCCCTCCACAAAATCACATTGATCCATACCTTTCAATTTTGGCATCACCTTTGCCGTTCCTTTAGCCATTATAGACATAAACACTTTATAATCATGGTTTAGAAGTGAAACAGGCCTATATGAAGCTGAATCCGATGGTTCTTTACCTTTACAACCACCATCACTTTCTTCCAGGATGTTGATACTTCTCCTTTTAAAATACTGCTAAACAAAATATTCTAGGTCTTTGTCACTTTGTTCCTTCCTAGCTTCCAAAGCATATTTAATTTCTCCATAAACATTTCAATTTATACTTTTTCTTGATTTCTACACTTCTCTGCTTTATACAGATTTTCATAACATTTATTTGATACAGCCTGTGCTTCTACTTCCACTAAGTGCTGTCTGTTTTTGTCTTATCTTTGTTCCTCTCCCAAATCTAGAAAACAGCTTGAATGCCTTCAGAAAACATGATCCCCTTAGCTGTTGAAAGAAAGAGGCCTTTACTGCTCCCCTTATCAGATTGTCTCCATAGAAACATGAGAACCAGATACACTGTTGCCTTCCACTACACATATTGCACTGTGAACATTTATGGGCTAGAGGGAAACTTAATAATATTAAGTGTTTTTTTTTATTTATTTGCTTCTTCTTAAAACTTGTTATTAAATCAAGACAAGTGTATTAATTCAGTCATTCCCCTGTGCAAAAGAAAAATCATATCAAGTGTTCTTATATCATTCTGTTTAGTCTAGGCTTTCTTCTCTTTTACATGTGCCTACATATCTTAAAACTGAACAAGAAGAAAGAAAGAAGGAAAAAATAGGGGCACCTGTTTACTTTAGTATCCCTGTTATTTACAAAAATAACTGAAAACGCTTTCCTGTATAGCATGCAGCATGTCATATGTTATAAAAATACTGTTAAGAACAAAATTGTGTTTTACTTACAGTTAACTCTTTCTATCTTCTTCCCCTCTCCTAAATGTTCTTCCAAGCATTAATGACATGAAGTAGGGCATATGCTTTGAAGTCCCCTGCAAGTTTAACAAAGTCACAAAAGTCCAATATTTACAGGTTTTCTTGTTCCATCATACACCACAAATGTAATTAATGCTTTGTAATCACACATTTATTCAAGTTCTGAGTTGCTGGATTTCTTCCTTTTGATTTCCATCTCCCATATCCAGTCACTGGTTTATTTCCAACATACTCCTGGTTCTTCTATTCAACTCTTGTGCTTTTTTCCCCCCGTCTCTCAAGCATTTTCATTTGGAACATTGGAAAATGTTTCACTTGCATAGTCTTTCTGTGGGCTTTAATATCAGATGAATAATAAGCAGAATCCCCTTCTGTTTGGATATTTTACTTTTTGGTGGACAAACTTTTGTATTAAATGATTTTTACCCTCCAGGAAAAAGTATTCTGAAAATAGCTGGGTACAGCAGCTTTAATCTCATACCTACTTCTCAACATTCCCTGATTGCTGGAATAATTGTATTCTTCTTCTGCTTGGTGTACAGTGAATAATCATTTTCCACAAGCACTCTGCTGTCTCCCACGTTTAGTACTTTGTCCTTCTGCCACAGTTTTGTTAAAATCAACATTCTGCTGGTAGGACTGCATCTTTACTATTAAAGGTCAGGGCTGCTTTCTCATGGCCAGGTTTGGAGCTTACACATGATGTGCCCTTTCAATGAACAACTCCTGCTATAGAATACCAGTCCAGTTGCTTCTTTATGCTTTCATAAAATTAATACCATCTGTTCCTTCAAGTTTCTCTGGTACAGCAGAAAATCTCATGTTTTCCCTGTGTCCTCTAATTCTATTATTTGAAACATGTCCTCTTTAGCAGTCTTACTCAGCCAGCATTTTCTTCATTGCAACCTATGATTTTTGCAGTTTTATCAGCTCATCTAAATATTTCTTTAGAGATTCTTCTATTTTTCCCAGCCTTTTGTTATTTCAGTCTATATAATCCTTCGGTGTTTTGCTTATTTTAATCAGCTCTAAGCACATTTAACTTATTTTTCCTCTAGATTACTGGAAGTCATTCTTGCACCAAAGCTGGAGCGTTTACTGCTTTTTGCTGAACAGCTGCGGGATTCTTCCCAGACGGTGTTTTCTCCTCACCCTTTGTGATTGGTTTTCTTGCAGGTTCTCTGAATGTCTTTTTGCTGGCATCTAGGCAGTGCATGTACTAGCCAGTAACTGAAATGTACCCAAAAAGACAAATTCACTGGCTCTCTTTTCTGAGTTTCTGTTCTTATACTGGAAGAGCTGAAATTAAGCTGTTACTCAGTGTGCACTCATCTTGGAAGTCTACTTCAAATACACTTGGTTTAGTCTTTGATTTCCATTTTCTAGTGATTGCTTTTTTGTCAGCCAGTAGAATTAAACTTAAAAAAAAACTTTAGTATCTAAGTTTACTTTGAGCTATCCATCCCTTTACCTTCTTCCCATAACCTTAAATGAGGGAGAAATGATTCTTCTTACTTTGGATGTCCTCAGACAACTTGGATGTCATCTTGTCAGATCAGCCTTCAGAAACTGTGATCAGTTATTAATTTTTTTGAAGATAAGAAAAAGGACAACCTGTGTCAAGCCAGACTACCTCCAGCTAGTTGTCACATAAAATTTCCTTATGTTATACCCAACACATGTCAGTTCTACATAGGGTCAAGGCACACTCTACCACGGACAAGGCTACATCAGTGGCTTTTTCAAAAGGGGTGGATTCTAAAAGTAATATTGAAGCAATAGCTTGGTCCCTTGTGCATACCTTCACAAATCACTACAAACTGGATACTTTACCAGGTCTAGAGCAGCTTTTTCTAGAACCATTGTCCAGGGGTTTGGTCTAGGGGAGCTTTTGCTAGGACCATTGTCCAGGGGCTTGGTCTAGGGGAGCTTTTGCTAGGATCATTGTCCAGGGGCTTGGTCTAGGGGAGCTTTTGCTAGGACCATTGTCCAGGGGCTTCTAGACCTTCAACCTTCCAGTCACTACAAGCTATGGTAATCTACCCATATAGTAAAGGCTACTGCAGCAGTGCTGAAATAATGAACATAGTATGTTTGTGTAAGTAAACTTAACATAACAGTAAATGTTTGAATGATCACTGCTGCAGTATGTGCTCCCTCCCTCCATCCCACTTATTTTTGTGTAATTGTTGTTGCCAGGGTAAGGACTTTGATTTTTATTTACATAGTCTCATCCCCTTTCAGGGATGTAGCCTCCTTCTGTCAGTTGGCAAGAAAACTCTGAAGGAGTGTTCATGCTAATGGTTTGAGTGTGTGGAAGGTGATTTTAAGTTCTGGAAGCTGGCCAGCTGTTATATCCTATGCAGGATGTAAACCATGTAGCAAAGCCTACTGCAGCAGTAATGATCATTCCAGCATCTACTGTTATGGTAAGTTTACTTACACAACTGTATTTTCTAGATGGTCCTTGAGCATACACACAGTTATAGCATAATGTGAAACTATGAAATTGCCCCCCACCTTGCACTTTTCTTAATCTTTTTTAGAAAAAAATAAACACCTCATACATTCTCCTCAAAATCATATGCAAATCCTTTATTTTGTGAGGATCTCTAGGCTTAAAACTTTCTAGTAATAGTAATTTTAGCTGCCAGGAGAATTATGTACAACACTAATAACTCCTGTTTGACCTATACCTCCCAGTCCCTCAAGTCCAGCAGAAGCAGGACAGGGCCCCATGCTACCCTAGTAGGCCATAATCATGGCATTATATACTTTAGGTCTTGTAAAGTCAAACTCTAGTATGTGTCAGCAGTCTTCAGGCACCTTATTACTGCACCTCAGAATTTGGTGACTCTTCAGCAAACGTTCTTGTCAACATACTGGGTACAGAGAACATATGAAGGACATGAACATTTATAAGTGAATAGGGAGTAACATCTGAAGAGCTTTGTATATTTATGAAATGTGTTTCGTGGTGACAACAATATTAGGTATGAGAACAAAGTAGACATTTCTGGCTATACCCCTGTCTTAAGTGAGCACTGCAGTGTACAGAATTTCGTTGTTTAGAGGTTTCCTTATAAACATTTTGTGGTCCAAAGGGCATGATAATGAATATGCTCATATTACAAAAAATCTGTAATTAGGTAGACAAGGCACTATTATACACATAGGAAGAATATATTGTACAAAATAATTATACTTGAGATAAATTTCTTGGTGAAATGTCTTGACTGAAACACAAGCCTTCAAAACCTGGGAAATGCACAAAGAGGTGGTGTTTATTATTTCTTAAGCATTGTATTGTGCAATCCTTTTTCACTCATAACTAGTGTTTTGGTGCTTCTTATTCATCTGTGAAAAATGTGCATTGCTTTGTGATGCTTTGAATACACTGATTTCTTTCTCATGCTTCTTCATTTGTCTCTTGTTATCCCTTCATTTGGCAAACTCCTTAACCAGTGCAGGTAAAAATTTAGCATTGCTACTTGCTTCATTTGCTGAATATTTTTATTCAAAGATTTACTAAAGTGTGCAAGGAAAAGCATGCACATATAAGAAAGAACAACATAGAGCAGAGTAGGAAAGGTAGAGTAGAGGAAAGGGGAAACCTGGGGATTGCAAGTACCCATCTTCTAATAAAAATTGGCGGGTTTCTTTAAAATATATTCAATATTGAACAATGTGCACAAAATGATAGTAGCAATTGTTTGATACATATAAATTGCTGTAACCTTTGCGATCAGAAAATTCTGAATTGAGATGCTTGACTGTAATCACTAAATTCCACATTTATACAGCAGAAGGTCCAGTTTAATCCATGCTGCAGGAATGGTTGTTTTTGGAGGATATCCCCTGATGAATGACACATTTTCTTGTTATATAGCTACTTTAAAGTTAAAATTCAGTCCTGAAATACTTTTGGAGGCACATTGTTCTGTTTTCTAATGATGTTCCTCAACACAGTCTGTTTACCTTGCAATCTAGGAAAACAAGAGGATCTAACCCTGGGGCCCCATCTTGGTGGCTGCAGCAGTAGACGTGAAGAGACATGCATGGCTCATTCTAATGCACCTGGTGATGACTCAGACTGACGTTCTGCAATGTGCACAGTTTAAATCTCAGTCCTGAACCATGTTGTTGAAATTTTTTATGTTGAATGCCTAAGACTAAAGTTTCCAAGTATTCCTCAAAATTAAAGAGCAAACACCTATGCTTTTTCTTTATGTATTACCTGGTAGAAGAACACTATAGAAGTATTGCTGAAAATGCCAGTATTCAACCAAACCACTTACAAACATCACACAGAGAAGCTCCTGGCCTGCTTATCTCCCAAGAGAAAGACAAAACTCATGCATTGATTTGTATCTCTGCTGGAGCATTGCCAAAAGAAGTAACATATGTAAGATAGGGAGTATGTAAGATAGGGATTGAGAAGATGTTCTTCGTGTTTCACTGTTGCAGTCATTACATTTGGGTTATCTGCTTGCAGGTAGCCCTCATTCGGCCTGATTAACAAAGTCTTGGGTCCTGTGTCAGTTGCTGTCCCTTATTCCATGATGTCAGGTCGTTAGGGGTATAAAACATACAGCCGACGCCATTACATCATTCTTTCTTTCCGTGTGGTGCCTGACGTAGAAGCAGTTCGCAAGTGCCGGTCGTCCGACTCTTGAAATTTTCATTTTCGAGTTTCAGAACCTGTCTTCAATTAAAGCTAAGTACCCCATTGGGGAAACTTTTTCTTGCTCCTTACCGATGTCAGTAAAAGTTAATAATTGCATTACTTGTGGAAAGCAAATACCTCATAACAATTTTCATTTGTACTGTATTTCTTGCCTAGGCCCTGACCACGACGTACCTTGCTGTTGGTTTTGTGCTTTATTTAATCAGCGCACTATCCGTCGTCGGTATATTTTTGCCTCTAAATATTTTGGTTCTCGGTTTAATTATCCAGAAATGTCGTCAGTTAGCCATCCGACTACCGGGATTCTGAAAAAATGCAAAGATAAAGACAGAGACAGGCCGCTGAGGTCCAAAACTGTCGATGACGCTTCTCCTAAGCCAGTCGCCAGTTCACCGGTACTCAATGAGGCGCTTTCGCAGCTCCTGATACCCGCGACTTCTGATTCACAGGCCTCTACTGAGACCCATTTGGAGTCCGGTATGCCGCGAGATTCTTCAACTATGGAACCCGTGGATGTCTCTACCTTGGATGGGTCTGGAGCCGCTGTGCAGACACCGGCTTCTGAGGGTGTATTCAGGCCTATGGACTTGCATATTAAACTGATGCCTCCTTCTTCACTTAGGCCAAAATCTTGAACCATGCCTAAAAAAACAACGCCCAGGCCACATGCTCAGGCCTCTATGCCTAAAAAACAAATGATAAGAATGGCTGAAGATCTAATAACTCTAATCAGGGGTAGCCAACCTAGGACTGAAGTTGATTATGAATCTTCTGATCAGGATTCTGTTTTTTCTGATTCTTCTGATGATCTGGATTTGCCCTTATCTACTTATGAAGATCCTGATGCATAGGACTCCATTCTCTCTGCTTCCCCTCCTGAGGAATTTTCTTTTGGGGAAACCTTGCATACTCTAAGGGAGCATTTCCACTGGGAAAACCAGGATTTTTCTGACTCAGAAAAGAGGCTTAGGGATTTCCTTCTCCTACCTCAGCATAGGCCTTTAGCTATTCCTCCTGTACTAGACATTGTTGATTATGCTTTTTCAGAATCTAGTTTGGCCCTTGATTCCCTGCCTCCTGCTCCCAGAAAACCTGACAGATACTACAGGGTCCCTGAGTCCCACAAGTTCCTTTTTAAAAATCCTATTGCAGATCCAGAAACTATTTCACAGGGGCCCAGTGGCATTAAGGCTTCTACTGCTAAAAATCCTACCCCTTCTGATAGAGACTCCGGGGTGCTGGATAGATGGCTAAGAAGGTTTACACTTCTGCAACCTTGGCCATTAGGGCTTTAAACTGACAGTTTCATATGTTAAAGTATCAGCAACATGTTATTGGACTGCTTAAACAGAAAATTATGTTGATTCCTGACTGTGTGGAAAATAAAGAATTACAGGATTCAATGCATTCTGCTGAACAAGATGGAAAACATACTTTGCAATGTGGTTTTGATTCATTAGAGGCCTCTTGCAGGGCTGCTGTTACTGGGTCTGTGCTCAGAAGGCATGCTTGGCTTAAGGAGTAATCTTTGCCTGATCATGTTAAAGCTAAATTGTTGGATGCTCCTTTAAATCAGGGCCGCCTGTTTGGCAGCAAGGCTGAGGAAGTTCTTAAAAAGATGGAAGATAAAGCTAAATCTATGCAAACTGTTAGATTTTTTACAAGTTCAGCCTCCTAGATTTAGTAGGCACTGGCCCTCTAATAATTGGTCCTTTCCAGCCCCTTCCAGGTCTTCTCACGCCAAACCCAGACACAGCAAAAACCCCAGGTTTCAGTCCCAGGGAAACACACAGAACTAAGCAGTGGGGGGGCCTTCACTTCCAAATCTGGGAATGATAAGACTCCCCCCTATGGTAAACTGTCTCAATAACTTCCTTTTAAAATTTCCAAGCACTTATCAACTGATTGCCCCTTTGAGGGGAAAGATTGCTCTTCATGCAAAGAATTGGGAACTCATTACCCAGGACAAATGGGTTTTAAATATAGTGTCCCAGGGATATAGATTTCACTTCCACACGTTGTCAGCACCAAGCGGGTGGCCAGACCTACCCCTGAATCAGTGGGCAGAGGCCCAAAAACACGTACTTTCTTAAACATGGGGGCTATTCAACTGGTACCAGAAGAGGAAAAGGGACAAGGTTTCTACTCAAGACTTTTCCTGGTACCTAGAAAAGACAATTTATGGCGTTCTATCCTGGGCCTGTCTACTCTAAACACCTTTTTGGAGATTCCAAAATTCAAGATGCTGATTCTTCACCAATTACTTCCTATGCTAGGCAAAGATGCCTGGTTGGTAACACTAGATTTAAAAGAAGCATACCTGCACATCCCAATCAAGGAATCTTGCAGAAGATACCTACACTTCAAAGCAGGCTACACACACTATCAGTTCTCTGCACTTCCCTTTGGCTTATCTACTGCGCCCAGGGTATTCACAAAGTGCCTAGCTCCAGTTATTGCATTTTGCAGACAAAGAAGTATTCAAATATACTCATACCTGGACGATTGTCTAATTCAGGCAGAAAGCCAGGACATACCTTTGAATTATCTGGCCTTTGTACAAAGGGTTCTAACTTGTCTGGGGTACACCATAAACGAAAAGAAATCACACTTGGTACCCTGTCAACAAATTATATTCCTGGGAGCAAGCTTGAATACAATTTCCCAGATGGCTTACTTCACGCCAGAAAAACAAATTCATTTGACAACCTACTTCAAACAAGTGGCCACAAAAACCCTGCTATATCTACATGACAAATTCTGCAAGCCTTGGAGTTCATGACCTCCTGCATTCTTCTAATTTCATATGCAAGACTGCATATGAGGAAACTACAGTGGTATCTAAAAAGCCTATGGTGTCAACATTCTCAGGATTTAGAAACAATGATTCCTATCATACCTTGCCTACGTCTAGAGTTCCTTTGGTGAGTAGAGGCCTGCCACCAAAACAAGGGACTACCTTTCACACCACCCCCTGCCACCCAAACCCTAACAACAGATGCATCAGATTATGCATGGGGGGGCTCACTTGGTAGGGAAGTGCATTCAGGGCAAATGGAACCCAAGTCAAATGCACCTACATATCAGTCAAAAAGAAATGTTAGCTGTACAGAATGCTCTGACAGCCTTCAAGGATCACATTCTTCCAGGACAACTAATGGTAAAGACAGACAACACCACTGTTATGTGGTACATAAACAAGCAGGGGGGTACACATTCCTACCCCCTCTGCAGACTAGCCATGGCATTGTGGAACACAGCCTTGAGCTACCAAATGCACCTACAAGCTCAATTCCTGCCAGGAAAATTAAATACACTGGCAGACGGACTATGCAGAAACCTCATGGACCCACACGGGTGGAAACTGGAACCAAGGATTTTCAACATGTTGACAAGCAAATGGGGGAGCCCAGATATAGACCTGTTTGCCTCTCCCCAGAATTACCAATTGGACAGATTTTGCACAAGGACTCCCCACAAACAAGTCTGGAAAGTGGATGCTCTGTCCTTTATCTGGAAAAACCTATCAGTCTATGCCTTCCCCCCTCTGCCTCTGCTTTCCAAAGTACTACAAAAAATCTAACAGGACAAATCAAGGATGATTTTGATTGCTCCAGACTGGCTGCACCAACACTGCTACCCCCTCCTGCGCAATGTGTCATGGTTATCCCCATGGCACCTGCCTCAGACTCCTTCCCTGTTGTCTCAGCAGGCAAACCAGATTCTGCACCCTCAGCTTCTAACACTGAACCTTGCAGCCTGGCTAATTACATAATCTCTCCTTTACTATCCCTCAGTAAACCTGTGATGAATATCATGTTAGAGGCAAGGAGGCCTAGTACTAGAAAATCTTATGCTGAAAAATGGACAAGATTTTGTGCCTGGAACCAATCTCTAGGGATGAGCACAGCAGCGCCCAATTTACCTCAGATTTTACAATACTTAACTGAGATGCTTCACAAGGGCCTGTCTTTTTCCTCCATTAAAATCCATGCCTCAGCCATTTCAGCTCATTATAACATAGTACCTCCCCTCTTCTCTCATCCATTGCTCAAGCAGTTCCTCAGAGGGGCCAAAATTTTGAGACCACCCAGGAGAGCTCCAACCCCAGCCTGGGACCTTAACTTTGTCTTGGAGAAACTCACTCTACCTCCTTTCAAGCCAGCTGCTACTGCAGACTTAACATTTCTTTCTTGGAAAACAGCTTTCCTTTTAGCAATCACTTCAGCTAGAAGGGTATCTGAATTTCAGGCCTTTATGGCAGTGGAGCCTTTCATCATCTTTCATGCGGACAGGGTGTCCTTCAGAACCAATCCATCCTTCATGCCCAAGGTGGTATCCAGTGTGGCTCTTAATCAGTCCATTCATTTGCCAACCTTCTTTCCCAATCCACAGAATAAAGGGGAACGTACTTGGACAGGACTAGACCTCAAAGGAAATCTGAACAACTGCTGGTGGCATTTGCTGCAGGGGCAGAGGGGTAGGCTATTTCAAAGCAAACCATTTCTAAATGGATAAGCCATTGCATTCATTTCTGCTGTAAGCACCATTGAAAACCTATCCCCCCGGGGATCAGAACTCATTCCACCAGGGCTGCATCTACCTCTACAGCCTTTCTCAGAGGCTTCCCTACCAGGGACATCCTAGAAGCTGCTACCTGGAGTTCTGTACATACTTTTACCAAGCATTATCATTTGCCAATTTTCTCTAATTCCAGAGCTGGCTTTGCCACTGCAGTCTTGCAGGGCCTCATAGCTGGCCCTAATGCTATCTAAATTCCTCCTCCCAACCATAGCTTTGGGAATCTACCCAAATGTAATGACTGCAACCGTGAAACACAAAAAACATAGTACAGTTGTGTACACTTGCCATAAATGTAGATGTTCGAGTGTATTCACTGTTGCAATCCTGGTTACCCTCCCTCCAGCCCCCTAACTTCTTTTGGCTGTACCTCTACTTTCCTTTACTATCCTTAAAAGCCTTTTTGGTGTATTTGCTTTTTTGTTGGAGGTATATCATTGTACTTTTATATTTAATTGCTTCCCATTAGGGGGGCAGCTGACATCTGGGGCAAGAAAAACTGATGTAATGGCATCGGCTGCATGTTTCATACCCCTGACGACCTGACGTCATGGAAGAAGAGACAGCAAATGATGCAGGACCCAAGAATTTCTTAATCAGGCCGACTGAGGGCTACCGGTAAGCAGATAACCCAAATGTAATGACTGCAACAGTGAATGCACTCGAACATCTACATTTATGGTAAGTGTACACAACTGTACTTTCTCTTAGATATACTCTGTTTTGGAAATGGCCCACAGTCTCTGGACTGGAACCCATACCCTTCCTTTACTTTTAGGTTTGATGAGGATATTGTTGAGGATGTACCTGTGCCGCCCCCCCCCCCCCCCCAGGAAGGGTTTCCTTCTAATGTGTAAATACCATCTTCCCTCCCAGTTTATTGGCTGTACCATATTGGCCACCAGCAAGATGCAATGAAGTGGTCTGTATAGTTATACAGTCGTAGACTGAGGATACCTATGGTTGATGACTTTCCTTCCAGGGTCTCCTTCTGTGGTACAGTGTGATCCAACAGCCTGGTTTATGGGGGTCTATGGGATCTTCTTTCATAAAGGTTTATGATCAGGACCTGGATGTCAAACAGTGATGGAACTTCAGTGGCAGCATCAGTTGTGTGCAGGAATGCACCCTTAGGTAATAGGCATGACACTAGCTCAGGCCTCTCCTGACTGTATGCCACTGTTAGTAGACCCAGTCTCAAGAGCTAGACCTTCTGCGAGCTGTTCTCCAGTATGAGTCCACAGTGAGACTGTTGTCTTTGTACAGTAGCTTGTGGTCACTATATCCAATGCCAGTACTAAAAAAGGTCTGCCACAAGGACCAACTCCCAAATGATTTCAATGAAAATGTCTTTCTGTAATAGATTGTGGTCACTATATCTTACCTGATTACTGCAGAAGCTCTGCCACAAGGGCCAACTCCCAAACATTTTCACTGAGCATTTTCTTTGTACAATGTAAGCAGATATAACTTGAAGAACCTTGCTGTACTGGAAAGTGGCTTTAACATCCCTCTTCCTTTAAAAGAGTAGTCTTTGTACACTAAGGACAGTGGCCCAATTAGTAAATGGCCCTTTCTTCTGACCAGTAATTTACACTGTTTTTGCCAGTTACTTACTCTTCCTGTCTGACAGGTATCTGCATTAAGGACATGAAAGATAACCTGTGCTTTTTTTTATCTCTGTGTTACTTGTTTTTTATTGGCTATAAACTGATTATTCTCTGTTATTATTTGACCAGTGGGTGGAATCCTACTACACTTAGCTTAACTTCACTCTCCTACCCTACTACCGCTTACTCTGTTATTATACTTCCTACATACACATTTCACTTGTGACTCCTATTACCTAACCCTCCCAAACAACCTTACTACTGTCATACAAACACTCCTATTTCTTTTTACCTAATTTCCAACTTCCATTTAATCTTCCAGCACCATTTCCAACTAACTTTTGCCATCCCGTACTGCTTTGCACTATATTCATTCATAGTCACATCCCTTCTTCAACACCTATCTGTTCTACATTGTATCTTCTACTTTCACAAGAAAACCCTCACTTCTTCCTATTTTAACTACTTTCTCGTACTCTAGCCTTTCAAATCCCTCTATTCCTATATTCCAGAGAAGGTACTAGGCCAACCTAACTCTCTTCCTTCGTAGAAAATACTTTCCTACCTACCTTCTGTTAGGTTTCGGACACCACCACCACCTACTTCCCCACTACCTGCTACTCCTGAGCTTATTTTGTCTTTTCCTGCTACTGGGCCATCTCTCATCATACCATGGCTGTATAGTAGCTCTCAACATATCTCCAACTCTGTCTCAACCACCTAGTCATACTTCCTGTCTACCCTCTCAACACATTGCACCAAACCTGTTAAATGAAGTCCCTCATCTTTACTCGAAATATAGACGGATTAACTCCATTTCAACCCAAAACAAAATTCAGTGGAAAAATGCTCTCCGAAAAATAAGTATAGGTAATTCCAAAATTTTCTAAAATCCTTCTTGGAGGAGACATTCGCCCCAATTCTGACTCCACCTTTCATAATGAAGATCAACACATTTCTCTTCCATACAGTACTCTAACCCTACAACAGTCAGCCCCCAACCCCAGTAATCTTAACTTTTGCTGCCATAAATGCTAGAAGCATAAGAAATAAAATTGTTGAACTACATGCCTGAATTAGCCAACATAAGCCTGATATTCTCACTGTAACTGAAACTTGGCTTCAACCTAGCATAAACTAGTCCAGAATTATACCTCCCAGCTGTATTATTATCTGTAATGTCCAGGAGCGCTACAGAATCCTGAAAGCCCAAAATCCTGAGACCAAAATCCTGAAACTTCGAAATACTGAAAACTCAAAATCCTGAAAACACACAGGATACCAACACTCACTATATTCCAGCACTAGTACATACAGAAACAAATAAAACACAAGCTATATTACTGTTCTCCAAGTATAAGCAGTGGGGCAAGCCCACCTGCACCCCACACCCCCTGCTACTTAACTATATCAACTCCAAGATTGCACTTAGTGTAGTGAAGTGCAGTCTTGGAGTTGATATATTTAGGTAGAAGGGGGTGTGGGGGGTGCAGGGGGCTTGCCCCCCCTGCATATAGTTGAAGGGTAATATGTTTCTGTATGTACTTGTGCTGGAATATAGTGAGTGTTGGTATCCTGTGTGTTTTCAGGATTTTGAGTTTTCAGTATTTTGAACTTCCAGGATTTTGGGCTTTCAAGTTTCTGTAGCGCTCCCGTAATGTCCTCATAAAGGGGAAAGATGAAGTATTGCTTTATCACATTTCCTCTTACAACAAACCAGTACCAAAATTCAATTCAGCAAAGCTTCTTATTACTTTCCTGAAATTAAACAATTATAAACAAATATGTATTACTGCTCTGTACATCCCTACTGGTGACAATGCAGCTATATTGGAAGATATCTTACATCGGATAGCCATAACAATTCCACAATAGAAAATGGTACTAGATGATGTGAATGTCAATTTGTTGGACATACCCTCTAACTCCCCTACATCTGGTGTGAACTTATTTAGTTTCACATAACTAATTAATACCCCCACACATTATAGCAAGACATCCACTTCCCTATTAGAATGGCTGCTATTATCAGACCCTAGCAAATACACCACATCTAGTACAACGTCTGACTCTCTCAGTGATCATCTCCCCATCTGTACAATCAGACATCTTATACATCTGCTTAAACAGCATGTTTATAAAACACCACACAACCTTTCCAAGTTAAACCCAGAAATGCTTATTGCTACTCTGTTGTCCATTAACTGGACCTTCCTAAAAATCCTCCCCTTAGATGATGATGTAAATGAACTCAATACAACTTTCCTTAATAGCCTTCACCTCCTAGAAGGAAGAGACTAAAAACAAATAATGCAATCTGGCTATACAAAAAGAGAAGTATGCTAATGTAAGATAGAAAAAAACATGGAAAGAATGGCAAAAATAAAAAAACACCACAGTATCTTGAAGACTTTAGAATGATTCGCAATCATACTAAAAAGCATATTAATTAAGACAAAAAATATACTATAATAACTTTCAGAATAATAGTAAACACAACCTTAAAAAATTCTGGACAGCCATTAAAGAAGCATTCTGGCCATAAGTTCAACCCTAACCCCTCCTGCAATAACTCATCAGTCAAAACACCAACACAGTTAAACTCTTATTTCTTGGTTAGAGATGCTATACTATCTATGGATTCCCCAACATCTAATCTTAACTCTGCCCAGCAACCATATATCACCATGTCCACTTTAGCCTTCAAACCTGTGCTCACTTCCCATGTAAAACTACGCTTAAACACTCAAACCATGCTCTACTTCAGCTGATGACCTCCCAAGTGAGTACCTTAAAGTAGTAGCCAGTAGCATTGCCTACCTTGTTTCAGTCTTATAAATAGGTCAGTGCAGAAATCACACATTCCCTTTCTCTGGAAAAGGTCACAGATTATCCCTCTGCACAAAGGAGGAAAATCAACAGACATTACTAACTTTAGACCTATAGCAATCTTATCCCCCTTTCCAAAATACTTGAAAAAATTATTCAGAAGCAATTCCTAAACTATCTCCTGCCAGAAAATCTCCTAATCCACACGCAACATGGCTCCTGTTCTTCCCATAGTACTAATACTGCACTTCAAACCTATATAGAGATAATGGCAAACTAGTCTACTCTTTATTTCTAGACTTGTTTAAACCCTTCAACTTAGTTTGTCACAGCAAACTGCTAATTCAAATGTCCTCATTAGATCTTTCTCTCAGCCCACCCTTCTTTGGTTCAAAAGTCACCTGTCCAATAGGTATCAGTCAATAAAATGGCAGTCCAACCTCTCTCCATACATCCCAGTCAACACTGGTGTACCACAAGGCTGTCTCCTTGGTCCCCTCCTCTTTAACATTCTCTCCAACACACTCCACACGTCCATACAACAAGATTCCCTACTACAATATGCATATGACTCCACTCTCGTTTGCACATCTGACAACATGGCACACCTCCAAACAATTAATCAAGAAGCTTTAACAGGAACTGGAACATGGCTTTGTAACTCAAAACTCATGTTCAGCTGTAAAAAAACAAAAAAAAACTTGTACCAGTTCTTAACCAATGATGTGATGTTTTCCAGTTCTTAACCAATGATGTGATGTTGTCCTATCTCGCCTTCATTCTGTACTGGTTGGGTTCAGAACCGATCCTCGTTTCCGACTCAGCCGTTTATGAAAGCTCGAGGTCTTCAACTAGCTTGTGCCTTACACCCTATCCCATGATATCCTAGGGAATTCCCCAGATCTTGTTTGCCACTAAACAGATCGGGTGCTTCACACTGGCTCTAGCTAAGTAATTTTCCTTCAGTCATTTAATTTCTTCTAAATTTAATAGTCTCTCTCCCTTTTTGAGATTAAAGTAGTAGTTTAGCTTAGTTTAATTACTTAACTCTTTTAGCAGTTTTTTGACTGTGTTCATTACCTTGCCGTCGTTAATCTCAAGGCCTATTTTTCCCCTCCCCATCCAGACTTTTCTCTGTGTGTTTTAAATAACTGTTTTTTCTTTAGGATCATTGTTTTTGAGCTGTTAAAATTTGGAGTGTTGATAGTTAGCTAAACATATATATTTAACTTAGAGGGTTTTTTTCTAGCCCTGTTTATGCAAAGTGTCTTTTCTTCCTTTTCTGTGTGTGGTAGTTAAGTAAATTGGTTTAAGCTAGCTCATTTAGGTTAGAGAGCTGCTCAGCCCATTTAACCTAGAGGGCTTTTTTCTCTGAGTGTGTGTGTGTGTTATATTTCTTTCTCTTAAGCTTGTCAAAAAAAAAAAAATGCTGTTTGTTTTCTGGTGTTTCCTTTATCCACCAAGCTAGCTCGTTTTAGTTAGAGGGCTGCTTAGCCCGTCTGAATTAGGGGGCATTTCTCTAAGCGTGTTTTTTTATATTTACATAGTAGTTGGGTGTTAAATTGTTTTTTTGCTAGTAACATATCTAAACAAAAATATACTAAACCCTCAGGGTTTAAAAAGTGTTCAAAGTGCACTCAGAAAATGTCGATAACTGATGTGTACTGCCTTGGAGCAGTACACTTACAAGATTCTTGTTCTATTTGCCATTCATTTAGACCCAGGGTCCTTCTTGAAAGGAAAAATAAGTTGATAATTAAGGGGTCATTGGAAGACTTCCTTTTCTGAGGCCATAGGAGAAGGTCAGAGTCCAACAGAACAGACCCTTTCACCTTCTACTAAATCTGAGAAATCTGGAAAAAGATCCTCTTCTACTTCATCGCATCACTCTGAACCGACTAAGAAATTGGCAAAAATTTCCTCAATAGACCTGAAATCTGTCGGGCCAGAGAAACCATCTATTTCGTCTCCTTCTGTATCTGTAACGTTGGTGTTTCAAGCTTGGAGCTGGTCCCCAGAACTGGAGCCAGTTTCTCCGACATGAAGATCACCAATCTTGCAAATTTCAAGATCTCCTGCTCCCTCCTCTCAATCCTCCAGGAGCCTTTCAGGTGACGATGTGGATCGCGTGGTGCAGATACTTTTGAGGACACCAGCGCTAACAAAACTTTTGTCAGAGATGACCCAGAGGGTTTTGGAACAGACTAGACCTGCCCTTTCACTATTGATTTCTCCTACGACCCAACTTGGGGCCTCGAAGCCAGAATGCATGGAACTGATCATAGTAGAACCAATGGAGCCGAGACCTGTGCCAGGATATTCAGCCTCAGCTACTGCTCCAACTTCCTCGGTGCTGTCTGAGCTCGGGAAGTCTAGGAGCTGACGTTCTTTGGTCGGGTCCAGGGAGGACAGTCGAGTCTGACATTTGTCAGATCTGAACTTGACTCTCGGGGCTTTGGCACAGGTGAGCTCAGCTCCTACATCTGCCTTGGAGCCAACACCTTTGGTGCCGGGGATGCCTTCTAGTTCTTCAGAGCCAGGAGCTTCCTCAGATCATAGGCAGAGGGCCTTCAAGGTGATGAGGAGAGCACTGTCCTTTTGGGCGGCTCCACTCTCAGATCCATTCATTCCTCTCCTAAAGGTAATGGTGTCCATCTTGGCACAGTCGCTTCCACACAGATGTGGAGACCCATGGCCTCAGGACGCCCCATTGGGTGAACCCCTCTCTTCTTAAACCTCTCCAGAATACCCTTCTGAAGAGATCCCTCACAAGAGATTATGCAAGAGGAAGCATCTGGACTCCCCAGAGGAGTCAGTCACATCTGACATAGACCTAGAGTCAGAAGGGTCCCCACAGTAACCCTCTGAGTATGTCTCCTTTGCAGACATCCTAGAGATCCTTAAGCAGAGAGGTGGCTGGATGCCCATTGGCCCTTCTGAGGAGGAGTCTGTCTACCTGAAGACCTTTGGGTGTCACCCTTCCGTCACTTGGGTGTCTCCCCCTTTTGACAAACTCATGGACCTAGTTTGTTGAAAGGCATGGAAGACTCCAAACTCAGTGGAGCCTGTTGCTTGGAGGCCAAATAAATTAATCACATCCTTTGAAGATAAAACTTTTCTTACAAAAGGTGTCCCAGTAGATGCTATGGTGGTGGCGGTGGCCACCAAGAAGGAATTGTCGAAGATGTGTCCTCTTCTGTCTATCCTCTGAACAAAGAATCTCATATGATAGACAAATATGGAAAGCGCACTTTCTCTTCAGCGACCTTTACATGTAGGTCCCTGAATTATCTCACACATTTTACCAGGTTAGAGGGAGATCTCCTGAAGGAGCTAGGAGATGCCCTCCAAGGTTCAGTAGCTGTGGGAGTATCAGATGTTTCCTTCCAGCTGTTCACCTTGAATTCAGTGGTAAACTCCTCCATGAGACTCACTTCTTATGTAGCTGATGGCGTGAGTAGAGCAGTATGTTCAGGAATTTCCCTAAGGAGGCATTCCTGGATGTGCTTGTGTAACTTTGCGGAACCTTTTAAGTCTTTTTTTGTTAACGCCCCCTTCGATGGTTCATCCTTATTTGGGCCTAATGTCAAAGACACACTAACCAGGTATGAACAAGGAGGAAAAACTCTATCTGCTGTAAGAGTCCGTTTTTCCTAACTTCTAGACCCTATCAGAAAGGTCAAAAGGGAGGAAAAATGTGGTTCCAGAAATCCCAGGGAGTTTTTCAAGACACACGTGGTGATCCTTCCCCAAGTGCGGGGGGGGGGGGCAATAATGGAAAATGCCGAATGCGTGGCAGAGCTGGTCCGCAGAACCAGAGTGACAGGGAATCCTTCCTTGGGAACCCCTTTCAGTGCTCCTGAAAGGAGACCCATCTGTCCATCTCTGGAGGGAGTTGAGGGTCATTTATCTTTATACATAGAAGCCTGACTAAAAATCACAAAAGACAAATGGCTACAAAGCATCATAGCCAGAGGTTACTCCATACCCTTTTCCTTTCCCGCTCCACACATCAGAAACATTCTGGACGTTCCACCCAGTCACAGAAAACAAGCAACACTAGAAATACAGAGGTTGCTAGAAAAAAAAGAGTCATCCAAATAGTCCCTGTAGACCAGGTAGGATCCGGAACTTACTCAAGGTTCTTTTTAGTGCCAAAGAAAACAGGGGACTGGAGACCAATCTTGGATCTCAGCAAGCTGAACAAAGCAGTAAAAAAGTCAAAGTTCTGGATAGTAACACTGCAGTCAATTCTCCCTTTTCTGGGAAAAGATGATTGGATGTGCTCTGTAGACCTCCAGAATGCATACTACCACATAAAAATGGACAGGTGATCCAGGAGTCATTTGCACTTTTGGCTGGGAGCCAGTCACTACCAGTTTTGTGCTCTGCCCTTTGGTCTCACTACAGCCCCCAGAGTGTTCACCAAATGTATGGCAGTAGTTACAGCTCACCTGAGATGTTTAGGATTCTGAGTGTTTCCTTACCTAGACGACTGACTCCTAACTGCCACCACTGAGCATCTACTAATAAAATCAAGAGACACCACATTGAAACTCTGCTTCCGTTTAGGGATTACAACAAACTATAAAAAATCTGCCTTATTGCCATCTCAGCATATCATTTTTATAGGAGCAGATCTAGTCGCCACAAAAATTGTGGTAAAGCTTCCCCCAGAAAGAGTTCATGTCCTTTGACGTCAGGTCTTAATCCTTTTTTTCAAGAAGAAAATTCAAGCAAGAACAGTTCTAAAAGTATTAGTTACCATGGCAGCAGCTATTATTTGTGATCCCAATATTGCGGCTACATATGGGAATTCTTCAGTGGCTGCTATTTACTCAGTGGTCTATGCAGGAAATACACATGTCCCACCAAATTATGATTATGGAATCTTGCAGGAAAAACCTTCATTGGTGGCCTGAATCCACTCAAGTGACTTTAGGTCGACCCTTTGTTCTTCCAAAGCCTACAGCCACAGTGACAACAGACGCTTCCCAGATAGGGTGGGGGAGGCATTATCAGGAAAGGACGGTCCAAGGCACTTGGCAGGATCATGAGGCCCACTTGCATATCAATGTCCTAGAGATGAGAGTGGTCCTTTTAGCATTGCTGGCATTCCAAGATTATTTTCAGTTGGGAATGATTGCAATACAAATGGACAATATGTCAGTCGTGTGGTATATAAACAAACAAGGGGGAACCAGATATTACCCCCTTTGCCAGGAGGCCCTGAGAGTATGTCAGTGGGCAACCTCTTCCCAATGCTTTTTGGTAGCAATGCACATCCAGGGGAAATCCAGCATGATAGCAGATAAACTCAGCAGGGCAATTCTGATGCCTCACGAGTGGTCCCTGAAACAAGACATAGCGGAAATGATTTTACGAAAATGGGCCCAGCCTTGCTGTGACCTTTCTGCCATGCCCATGAACACCAAGTGCAGCAACTACCTTGCCATAATCCCCCCTCTGGGGGAGTCCCCAAGGGATGCATTTGTACACGATTGGCCCTCTGGTCTCCTCTATGCCTTCCCTCTCTTCCCATTGATACCCAAAGTTCTTCAAAAAGCCAGTGTATTGGGAAGGACCTTAATACTTGTCGCCCATTACTGGCCTCGTCAAATCTGGTTCCCCTTCCTGTGGCCTCATCTTCAGGAGGAGCCTTGGATTCTGGACCCAGTTCTGGACCTTCTGAACCATCCGTCAGGAATGCTCCATCCATCTCTTCAAACTTTCAAGTTGACAGCCTGGCTGCTCTGATTCCAAACATAGCCAGGCTACCTGACCTTTCACCTTCAGCCAGCAAATCCTGATTTCTTCTCATAAAGCGTCTATGAGAAAATTATACTTCAGCAAATGGAAAAGATTTTCCTCCTGGGCCTTGGAAAATCATATTGACCCTTTCTCTGCACCTATATCTTCTATACTGGAGTTCTTAGAGAAGCTATTTCATGACTGGACAGCTGCAGCTACTATTCAAGTTCAATTAGCAGCAATCTCTAATTTCCATTTAGAAGAAGTGGGGCCGAATGTTATGTCTCACAGACTTTGCAAAGCCTTCTTGAGAGGTACCATTCTGTTGAGACTACCCATTAAACCACCTCTACCCCCATGGAACCTGAATTTTGTATTATCTCGCATGATTCTTCCCCCCTTTGAGCCTGCATCATCCTGTGATTTGAAGTTCTTAACCTGGAAGATGATTTTCTTAATAGCTATCACTTCAGTTAGGAGGATTTCAGAGTTACAAGCATTGTCTGTCAAACCCCCATATATACTGTTCCACAAGGACAGTCTCACTTCATACAAATCCATCCTTTCTACCAAAAGTATGCTCAGAGTCAAACTTAAACCAATCCATAGACTTAGCAGTTTTTCCCTAAGTCTGGCAGTAAGGCAAAATATATGTTACACTAACTAGATGTACATAGGCAATTACATTTCTACTTGCACGAAGAACTTTAGAAAGTCTGACCAGTTATTTGTGTCCTTCTCAGACTGCAAAAAAGGTGCTCTAGTTACTAAGACCACTCTTTCCAGATGGTTGTCAGATTGCATCACATTCACCTGCAAATCCCAAAGCCAACAACTTCCCGACAAAGTAAGAGGTCATTCTACCAGAGCTATTTCTACCTCTTCTGCCTTTCAGGCCAAACTGCCAATTGATACCATTTGTGCTGCATCAACATGGGCAAGACCTCATACCTTTATTACTCATTACAAAGTTGATTTGGCCTCCAGGGACAGGGCCTCTTTTGGGTCCGCTGTTTTGAAGAACCCGAGAAGGATGGTGCTAGAGACGCTGTCCCAACCAGTACATAATGAAGGCGAGATAGGACAACATCACATAAAGAAGTTATGTATTCACCATAACGTTTTATGTGTGTTGTCCATCTCGCCTTCGTTCTTACATCCCACCCTTCTTTCCTCAGCTTTTGGCTCCTGGAGGACCAAGAGGATTTATTTGGTGTCTAATATTCTCTGACCTTCTTCTTGACTTGTAAAGTAGTAAAACTTTTATATACATATATTAGTACACCAGCAAATAAGATCTGGGGAATCCCCTAGGGCATCATGGGATAGGGTTTAAACCACGAGCTAGTTGAAGACCTTAAGCTTTTATAAACGGCCAAGTCGGAACCGCGGATCAGTTCCGAACCCAACCAGTACAGAATGAAGGCGAGATGGACAACACACATGGAACGTTATGGTGAGTACATAACTTCTTTTTTCATATTATGTCTAATTTGGTATGATTATTCAAATTGTAGGTTTTTTTGTATTATTTTTAAAGACTGTAAAAATTTTTGTTTTTAAAATGTTTTAGAATACTTTGGAGCATTTCTCCCTGGGTCTGTGCTGAAAATGTGCTCCTAGCCAGTTGGACTTTCCTGGTAATCAAATGTCAGTAAATAAATTAATAAATTATCCCTGGAGCAGATGGAAATGCAGGGAACCTCCTCTGCCTTAATTTCTATAAGGAGTTTGAGGGCTTAGAGGACATTATTTCTCGATGGATTAGATGAGTTACTAGTCCCCATAGTATATTCCCTAGATGACCCTGTCTAGATTTGTGAAGGCCTTCATGAGTTGGTCTTCGGATCACAAATTTTCCTTTACGAAGTGCTTGAATGTATATTTAGGGAAGGAAGAGGAGGAACACTGGGCTATCCCCCCATATATTTGGTAATCAAGTTTGCAGCCTGGAAGCACCCAGAGTCTGGTCTTATGTACATCAAGAAAGTGGGTGGACTCTGCAGTCCTCAGCCTGAGTAGAGTAAGTCTTGACCCAGACATCCTTGAGGTGCCTCTTAAGTGATGTATTTGTTCCAGCCAACCACTGCATTTTGCCACTCTGCCACCAGGCAGAGGGTTTAAATCATGGATAGGACTAGTAGGAGAATCTAGTCTTCTGCCATAGTGAGGCCCAGTGTCCTATTCAGTTCCAGACCTTCCTAGTGGAACAGGCACTGGAGAAGCTTAAGGAGGAAGATGTGGCCACTGTGATGTGTTTTCATGTAGTCTACTAAAGGTTTTGACTGTGCTGTTGCTATAGATCTGAATACAGACTCAGGCATGTGTTTCTGCTTGATAGTTTTGTTGAAACCATCCTCACTTACATTATCACTTAAAATGGAGCTCATAAATTCCTCCGTGGATGCCCAGTTAAAAGAGACGGTTCTCTTTGGATATTATTCTCAGTATTTGGTGGGTAACATTCCTAAGAGAAATCATACCTGCATCACTGTGAAGGTATACCACTTGCTCTTCCAGACCTGGCCAACCCACAAAGAAGAAGAAGCCACCCCACAAACAAATAAAGGTCTTTACACATCACAGTTCCTATTTTGGATAAGCTACCCAAGAGAATGACACCAGTTGTCCAACATTTGCAGTCTTGAGTGTCATCTGGAGCTGCATTTGATGGGGTGTAGTCCTCTGAGTTTACCTTAATTTATAGAACCATTTTAAGGGACTGAGTGAGTTCTAGAAATGCTTGGGCCCCACAAAAGTCTGAGCAAATTCCGTGCAGATCATGGGATGGCTACATACCCATCGTCTTAAAGGAAATGTTGAAGCTTCCCCTCCTTAAGAACAGGATTCTGAGTTCTGCTGCTACCTCTTCATAGTTCTGAAAAAGACATTCTGAACTTCAGTGACTTCATTGACCTCATTTAGTAAGTCTGGATCAGGATGGTAAATGTGCAGGATACCATACACAGCTCATGGAGCTATAAGAAGTTACTGCATGTAATGGACTAGCAAATGTAATATATGTTTGTGTGTATAATATATAGATAGACATATATGAGGTTTGGATAGTGTCACTATACACAATGAACACTTTCTGGTATGTCATTGTCTGGGGTCCTCAAAGAAGATTCATATAGTTGCCTTTGGGCAGCCATCACTTCTAATACAAAGTGTTGCCCTGTGATCTTTCTTCTGCTTCCAGAGAGTTTATCAAGGTGAGGGAATTGGTGGCTGAAGCCTTGTATGAGAAGGACTTCCCTGTGCTCCCATAGCTAAACAATAGGCATTTGGTGAGTCTTTTATTGTATGATTCCCTGCTACTATCACTGCAGCAGACTGTGGTTCAGTCCTTCTGAGTGACCTGGGAGGAGCCCTGTTAGATCCTATCTCAGAGTTGCCTTCACTGGTGAGGAACTGAACACTCTCCAGTGCTACACATTCCTGCTCACAGAAAGGATACAGCAGGTCAAGTAGGTGAATGGGGCAGTGTGTTTAAGGATATACTGGAGAGTTAGAGCCTTGATCTCTTTTTCTGGGTGTCAGGGTTACCTTGATCTTTATCTTGAAAGTTGCACACCTGAGGATGCAGATGTTGCAGTGGATTCTTAGTTGTCCATGACTACACTCTCCAGAAACTTGTTGATCTCCCCCTAGTATCAGACTTCCATTCCTAAGGCCAAGCCCATTGCAGGTTCAGGTAACAGATGGTTCACTTGTAGACTGGGGAGCTTGCCTCAACTCCTCTATTATTCAAGGGACCCCCCCCCCCACAAATGGAGATGGGTTTTCACATCATTCCATTGAAGATGTGTCCATTGAAGATGTGAGAATTCCTTCTGGCCAAATCTGCTTCTGGGTCTTCTCCTCATTCAGTGCAACAACCAGTTCATTCTTTGTTACCTTAGCAAGCAGGGGGAGCCTGCATCGTACTACATGTGAGTAAAACTACTGCATCCCTGGGTGTAGGCCATAGAAATTGCCATCATACTCACAGCAATTCTCACTTCTGTTGTGGTGAGTGGTCCAGGAAAGATAGCACTGTAGCAGCAGATTCAGAGGCCATGCTTGGATCAGATCTTGAAAAAATGAAGCACTTCATAGATCAACCTGTTTGCCACTTACAGATATGAAGCATCTCTTAATAGGGCAGGGTCTGAGATTGCCTTGTACGTGAGACACAGATCATCCCTGAGCAATCTGTATGATACCGAGTAGAGTGATGGTGATTTGAGCCTGTCTGCATAGGACAGGTGTTGGAGGCCATGGATTCTCTTTGTGAGGTATTTCAGTGGTCTCTCTAGTTGGTGCAGATGTTTGGAGGGGTACATCCCAAAAGGGGTGTTATACTCAATTATTGGTCTAATGAGGAAAGAGAATAGAGAGGTAATAACCTCCTTTTTTCTGAATGAACTCTCTTTACTTATGAGATGAATCAAGTAAAAGGCCTTTCTGACCACTGCCGCTATTGT